>NC_068344.1:33460414-33761286 GCF_014633365.1 Diospyros lotus
AAGAAGTATAGAAAGACCAAAGAAAACTTGGTAAAAAAATCCTTAGACATGGTATGGGATATAATGACTTAGAAGAAGATATGACTACAGATAAAATGATTGGAATTGGAGTGCTAGAATCTATGCAGCCAAACTCACTTAGTAGAATTAGAGCTTGTGATGTGTGTGATGATGGTTAGGCTACCGACAGAAAACAAAAAGGCATTTTCATTTTCAATTGATTTTCTTTCCCTCAATAAATCCAGCATTCAAATAATCCACCAACAATTATTGCCACTTTTTTCTATGTCCACCTTTTAACACAACATAAGCCTACTAAACTTCCCTTTTCAAAAATCTAGATGCTTTATTTCTTGACATTTCTAACTAATAAACTATTTACCATGCACCCCAAAAGTTTAAGTTCTTAGGAAAGAGGCCCAACAATGTATATCAAGCTTTTCAAGACTCTCCCTCACGTGCAACTTGCATGTGACTATTGATGAACTGACACGCAAAGAACAAGAGAGCACAACAAACACAAAGGAGAATAAAATACACATTTCAAGATTTCACCTAGGACCTCCTGAACTAGGATCTGATACTATGTTAAGTTCCGGCTTGTCCCAAAAGCTTAAACTAATAAGAAAGGGGTTAACAATGTAAATGAAGTTGGAGTCCGATATTTGTCTCCAGAAGTCAATTTTTTTGTTCACTATCACCAGATTTTTCTGATGGTATCAAGAAGAAAATGACTTATCACTTCTGACACTTTTATGTGGACAATGGGAATGACAGCCTTCGTACTTATTACAAGCCAAGATCTAGTTTCTTAGAACTCTATACCTGACCCTCACAAGGCAGGGAGCCTCGGCACCAGAGATGCCCTGACCAACCACTTTTTGTTACAAAATAGAGTCGGAATCCACTTCCATTCATATACCCTTGAATGGTTCTTTTTGAACTTAGGAACATTCCACATTAAATACCTCAAAACCTGTACTAACCCAGCCTCACCTTTTCATGCCCTATTCATTTTAATCATGGGATAATTACTGAGAAAACTTAAAAGTTAAGGTGGTGTTCTCTTCATATTTCAGTTTTCAGTTTTGAGTTTTGAATTCATTTTTAGTATTGTGTTTTGAATGTCTATTTTTAGATTTTAGAACACGCGTACTTTTTGTCATTCTGAAAAATTATTTCTTAAAACAAAAAATTAGAAAACGCGATTACTTTAGAATTTTGAAAAAAATTATTTATGATAGTTTATTTAATGAACAGCCTAAACCAGCCACAACCGCTGCCACCACAGTTGACGATGACCACTGTTGGCCGATCAAAGCCTACCATTAGAAACGCCAAGCCGGGGTTAACATACACAAAAATGAGCCAAATTTAATGGCTGGATTTTCATAGATCTGATTTTTAATTTTTGGCCAAAATTGAAAAACACACTGTCAGTCGCCACTAGCCACCGTGGCCGGTGGTTTTCGACGATCAGAGGCAACCACCTGACACCCTCATCCCCATCGGCCAACATACCAAAAAACCAACATCCTCCAATAGCCGAATCAAGGAGAAGATGAGAGAGACTAGACTAAGATGGTTTGGTCATGTGAGAAGAAGACCAAGAGATGCTCCTGTAAGGAGAATTGAAATAGAACAATTATTCAAAAAAAAAAGGTAGAGGCAGACCCAAGAAGACTTTGGAAGAGACATTAAAGTTTGATATGAAGTGCATGGGTCTAAATGAAGATATGATAAAAGACAGAAATACATGAAAGTCTAGAATTTATGTAGCCGACCCCACATAATGGGATAATGGCTGGATATGTTGTTGTTGTATCCAATAGTCGAATCTCCATAGATCTAAACTTAAACTTTCGGCCAAACTCAACACTTGCGTAAACGCACTGGCAGTCGCTACCGGCCACCATGGCCGGTGGTTTCTGACGATCAGATGCAACCACCTGACACTCTTATCCCCATCGACCAACGTACTCAAAAACCAGCAAGATCAACGGACGAATCTCCATAGATCTAAGCTTAAACATCCAGCTAGACACAAAATCAGTGATTTACAAAGGTGATGGCAGTCGACGACGGCTTGCGGTGGTGATGGTGGTGGCGGGCGCAATCGACAGCTGAGCCTTGAGAGAAGATAGAAGGGAAGAGAAACGTTGTTGCTATGTGTAACACCCCGGTATTTTGGGAACAAATAATAAATTAATTTCTGTTTTTGAGATGATTTATTGAAAAATTGTAGCATTGTGGAATTTAATGGAGAACATTAAATTTTGAAAAGGGAAGTGATTGAAAATTTTTGGAATTTTCGGGATCTACGTATAAGGTTGAAATTTGGAGTTTCTTTAGTACAAAATTAATTGTTGTGAAAATTATGATCAAAGGGGTCTTGTAGCCTAGTGGTTACTTGTACACACGAGAGTTGATAGGTTCAAAGTTCAAGTCTTGGTAGTAAAAGGCTGAAAATTATTTTTTTTAGTAAAGGGAGTTGGGATTAGTATAGAATTAATTATTTTGCATATATCAAACAAGAAAGCTTGTAGCCTAGTGGTCACGCCACCCAAGGATGGTTCCTTGCTTGGAGTAGGTTCCAGGTTCAATTCTTTGTTAGAATGCAATTATTATTATTATTTTTGGAATATAATTCTATGGTGGCCAAGTACGTTGCCACCAATCTCATCCAATTCAAAGAAAGGTCCACTATTCTCTTTAAATCTAGGGATAATGCTTTGTAAAAGGAGGTTCACTAATCTCCTTACATTAACGGGGATGTATTGTGAAAAGAGTTGCAGGTAAGCAGGAAGATGGGACCTGCAAATAAGACAAAAAGGAATAGGGGGATTAAGGGATAAATTGTGGCACGTATTGGCATTGTATGGATGTAAAATTAAAGATAGAAGTTTGGCAGCCAAGTGAGAAATCACCTATAAATAGAAGAATTGGAATTGGGAATAGAAAACAGTAGCCAGGGTGAGGAGAAATTGGAAAAAGATGAGTAGGTAGCATGGTAAGTGCGAAATAATTCAAAAATTATATGAAAGTTGATTTTAATATCTAAGAAATTATTGTGCCTTATACTACTATCTTCTTGTGTTTTGCTAGTAAAAATTTCAAGGCGTGACATCGGTGATTTTAACAATTTAGAGAAAGGCAGTAAATACTATTTCGGTAAAGGTTTAATATGTTTTCTGTGCAAATTATTTTTGTTATGACTTGCATATGATAATAGGAGAGTGCCTAGGTGTCACGAACCTAGGGTTCGTGATAGGTTAAAGAGGAATTGGGGAATGAAATCAGAATTGTAGGAGGGGGAAATGGGACAGAAATGGGGGGAGAAATCAGTAGAAAGGGAGAGAGTAATAGAGAGAAATGAGAGGGAGAATTGGAGAGAAATGTAGAGAGGAAAATAGAGATTCAACATCAATATCAATTTCAGCATACATCCCCTCCATTTACATCAGCCTTATATAGGCATATTTGTCCCCTAACAGTCTTGCACATGCAGCCATGTGCACCTAACTAATTGCTAGAATATCCCTAACAAACTATTCTACCCTATTACAATAATACCCTTTTATTACTCATAGGGTCATGACATTAGGCATGAGGCTATGGATTTTTATTTGGACGAGACAGAGCTCGTGTTAGGGTCCATAAAAAATCATAAAGGGCCACCAAGAGTCTGAGAGGGGTGAGGTGGACGGTCCTGCATGTATAATTCATTTCATATTTATCTATGTTTGTCATGATTTACAATTTGCTATGTTTACATACTGCCTTTACTGAGTCCCCGAACTCACCCTTTATAAATAACCACAGATGATTCAGACCCTAGTAGAGGAAAAACAGTGGTAGTGGACGATTCACCGATGAGCGTGGTTGACCAGTCGTGATAGGGTTTTTGTTGTAACGAATTTATGAGTATTTTATATTCCTAGTTTGTAATATATTTGTGTGAGACAGACGATATGTTAAACTTATAGTATTTCGTTAGACAAATAATTTAATTGCAGAAAACTGAGCTTCCATCCCAAAGCCTTGTAAAGCGTATAGCTAGACCAAGATGCGAGTGCCCTCGGCTACCTATGTTGTTTATGAGACTCGAGTTTTTGGACGAATGAAGGCGGTAAAACCTGGATCCCACCCAGGGCGCCCTAATCTGTAGAGCATAACCGACCTTCAAATTTATCAAATAATCGTGGGTTACGGGTGGCACCCTGGATGTGGGACCGGGAGGCATCACACTATGCGAGATTGAAATGTTCAAAACAACTATTTTCTGCGTTTTCAGATTTTGCACTTGTTCTGGCTCAAAATAGCCAAAGCGACTTTTTGGCGTTTTGGGTTTCCTTTACAAAAAAAAAAATTTGTCTTCAAAAATGCATTTTTAAAAACAACAAAGTAAACACGTCTTCACCATTTTGGAAAACTGAAAACTGAAAATGGCCTGAAAACAACAAAGAGAACAGGCCCTAAGGCTCCCAAGAGGAACAACTGTGTCCTAAACCAAAATGAATTCAATTCACAAAAAAAAAAAAGAAAAAATATTATATTTATATCTCTAGCTGGTCTGTTTCCCCAGGCATCGTACTTGGGGAATGAGAAACCATCATTAGGACATCAACTTGTCCCTTTCATTTTTTTCAAGTGGTTGAATTGAATCATATTGCCTAGGTCTAATTTGACAATTATCAAGCCTTTATCCCACTATCTAACAATTATGCCCCCCCCAAAAAAAATCTTAAACCACAAAAATTTTGTCAGAGTTGTCAGGTTAATGTTTTTGCTGCAATCTGTTCTAGTCATGTTTATGCACAAAACAGGATGGTTTTGCATTGCTTTCAATGAGTTAGTTATACAATTACATCTTCAACTTCCACCTGCTAACTTTGAATCACAAAGTTGCAAATAAAAGAAGCTCCAAGCCATGATTTTTGTGCAAATAAAACAACCTAATTATTCAGAATATTTTCCCAAATTAAATTTCAAACCTAAATCCACATACTAAAATGATATGTAGATCTCCATCTCATGCAATAAGGAGAGGAGAAAATAGAATCCTGAGAATGTATTGAAACCACATGTGTTCAGTTTGTTCGCCTTTACGGACAATAAATTTTGCAGGTACCAGGTTTAAGAATAGAGATATAAACAGAAAGAAAACTAACTCATGTACGCGGTTCTGAATAGCTTCTTCCTCGTCCAATTTCTCATGCCAAGGAATACGCTCATTTGCAGTTCCCCACAATTCTTGTTGTTCAAAAGCCATCATCCTAAGTTGACCATTCTAGCAGGCCAGATACCCCAGAGTCAGATTAGAGTACAAGACAAAGCATAAATGAACGGTAAAAATTTCATAGCTAAGTATTTGACTCGTTGAAGATGTCTGATTCATCAAATACTAACAAGAGGAAGCATCACCCTGAAGTTCAAACTCTACGCCTCAGAAGCTAGAAAATAAGAATAAATCAACACAGTGGACAAACTTACCAGAATATCTGTTTTGCCCGTTCCAGATGCTGATTTACCCTTTGATGTTATCCTGCTCAGCATAGATGTGTCGTCAAGCTCAGGAGATGATTCTGGTACGGGAGCTTTTTGTGGAGACTTATTAACCAACTTATTTATAAAATGGTTAAGGGCATGAGGTAGCTGTAACCAGAATAATGCTTCCATGGATTCACCAAAAATGGCAGCAGCAAAAGCAAATCTTGCAGCACAGCTTTTGTTTACTATAGAATCATAGAGTCTTGCCCTCTCATCATCAAGTATGCAGCCTTGAGCATGAGAAGAGGAACACGTAAGAGAACACAACTGAGAAATGATAGAGGAACATGCTTGATGAGAATTACTGTCAATTCATAAGCCCGAATGCTCACCTTCTTTTCGATAAGGTTCCAGTACCTTAAGGAGCAACTCTGGCACTACAGAGTCACCTACAGGAGGTGAATTGATCATGTAACTGCGAAGATCTCCAGAAGATGAAGCAATTTCGTGACTCTTATCTATGGTTGCACTGCACGTATTGAACCATGCAGGCTTCACTCCCAGTTGCAAGATCATGCGCACTGCCTGTACAAAGAAACACAAAACCTCAGCAGCTTGTGTTGACATCAAATAATAGTAAGCATGTTTTCCTAGATGAACATATTATGCATGCCCTATATCTAACATGAGAGAAAAACAGGTCAATCACACAAGATTTATTGAAAATTCAAGAGTTTTCAAGTGATGTGTCTGTTGTGTGTGTGTGTTGTGGGGTTCCAGTGAGATGTGAGGTTGTAGGTCTATACAAACTCAACTGAATTTGGAATACTGTGGGCAACCTGAGCAAGAGTGAAAGAGGGGGGGAATGTTTAATATTGATGACACCCTTAGCAAATAATTTTTCTTATCAACAGCTATAAGATAATTGAATGATTTTTAATACTGTAAAGGAGAGAAAGGAAAGGCAAATAATGATACCAAAGCATGTGGTGTAGGAAGTAATATTGGACAACACAAAGGCATTGGTCGGAATCTTTCTTTCACAGATCTAAGTTGATACCCAACTCTTTTGTCATTTCTGCAGGAATGAACAACAGATTTTAACAAGAGTTTATAAAACCATTCTTAAAAGAGAAGAATAACTTGTAACTGAGGAAACAGTATATTTGATCATTAGATTACATATGATAAGATTACTGGGACTATCTTGAATCTAGAAGCATTTCTATAGCAAGTACCACAATTTTTTTCTTTAATTAAGCATCTCAAAGCGGCTGACTGGGTTATGGGTTGGGTAGTCTTCAGGTGGAATTTCTTTTATCCTATGCCAATGCCCAATGGTACTAGATTTAAGTTTAACTTTTCAGAAAATACCCAAGAAGATAAAGAATTTCCAGACATCTGAGGCCTAGATGCACCCACACACCATGTTCATAAGAGAGTAAATGTAGCACAACCCTCTACAGTTTTTCTCACTTTTAAAATGCTCGACCATTTGTCTTCTGTCTGTGACCAAAATCAATAGAAAACCAAATCTAAGCAGCATAATTGGAGATTTCTACTCTGAATGCTACCAAAGGAAAAATCTGAAACTTCCTTTCAGGACCAAAACAAAAAGATATTTAGGTGTTTAACTTCCAAAGTAGTGAAGCTCTTGTGTGAGGGACTTGACACTATATCATCCTACACATTAGTTGGACACAGATTCAACAAATATGGTGAAATAGAAGTTGCCTATAAACTATAGGTAGCACTCTCATTCTATAGATTAAAGTTCTATGTTAATGTGTAAACACCAATTAATTTAGATAATTAAAAAGGTATTTAAATTTTATACAATATGAAATTAACCACATTATTGTGTCATTAAACATGAGAATTGGATGAGTCCAAACAGATAAACAACCACACCAAACACCAGTAGTGTAGTGCCTGCAGTCCAAGTTACATAGACAGAAGATAGCCAGCACAACTAAGAAAATTTGTCCACTTGAGTAATGGAATTCACACTTTCTTGGGTCAAGATCATAACCTTGGATGTGGGACTCTTGGTCAATAGGAAAGTAGTGTGGATGCAAGAACAACAACAATCACAAGCCTTAAGTGGGACCACATTGCCCAGCTAATATTTTAGCTCATATATAAGAAACTTATGAACCTCCAACTTAGGTGTCCTTATTGGGAAATGCAACCTAAGCTGCCTGTTTGTCCCCCTAAAGGACAGCTGTGAAATGCCTAATATGAAATGCCAAGGTACAATTTGTAGAAAATATTCTGACTTCTACAGTAATTTTGCTAAACATAGAGGAAATGTCTTCAACCAAGGGGGAAAAAGATGAAGGAAATATGTCCCCCTCCTGCAGCTTGCAGCCTTATCTTTGTCAGTAAAAATCTTTTCCATCCAAAAAGAGAAAAAAAATGAGGCACGTAAGAAATTAGCTTTAAAAAGATCAAAGAGCAAAAGGCAAAAAGTAAGTTCACTTGAATTGAGGTACATACACATTAACCTCAACAAGGCGAAAGCTACTGTCAGCACCAGCAACGCACAATACCAGTGGATCATTCTTATCAGTACGTAAAGGCAACCAATCAAGTTCCAGTACAAGAGTTCCTGGAAATTGAGGTTGTAGAAGGGAATTGGCCAAGGGGTCCTGTGAATCCTGCAGTTCATCAAAATATATGAAGAAATATTCCCCATAAATGTGGAGGGAAGGCATTTATTTTATACAAATCAATTCTAATTGCAACTCAGCTAATAAACACATGCAATTTTTGCTATGTAATTAAGAATATGTCAGACAAAAGTGCCAAAATAAGGGGGAATAAACCAATTAAATCCGCTATATACAGACCTTTAAGCGCATATGTCATCAGGAAATAAAATTACCCCAAAAAATTGAAGAAAAGAAACTAACAGACACAGATTCTCATTGAAAGAAACAGGGAATAGGATGATCCTTTCAAACAATAGATTGGACGCCCAATGCCTTCAAGCCATGACCTAGTTGACTACATAAACCAACTACGTATCAATCCTTAATCCCACTAGGTGGGGTTGGTTTACATGAATGCTAGGTTGCCAATCATCTCAATATATGGCCATATCTTCTGTAGGGCTTGTGTAACTCATATCATGCAAAAGAGTTTCCCATCAATAAACGGTTTCTTAGTCCAACTAATGAATGAAAAACAAACAAACAGTACACAATAATATGAAAAAGTATGTACAAACATGGTGCAGAAAATTAGGTGAGCAATCTTTTTCCTTGCTTTACAATTACAAGAGGTCATTGAAGTTGGTGCATATACATAAGGCAAGGATATCTTATTCATGTTGGCGATATATGTAGGCTGATGGTGAAGCATAACAACATGCAACCTAGAGATGCATGTGTTGAATTGTTAACCACCATTTTATCTAAAAGTTCATGTTATTAGATAGAGGCTTAACTTTATATTTTATATTATTATTTCACTCAACATGCCCCCTCACATGTGGCCAAGCTTTGCTGTATAACTAATCCAAACACTTGCAACAATTTAAATATTAGGTTAGCTATAAGGTTTGAACTCAAAACCTTCGCCTACTCTAATATCATATTGAAATTGTTAACCACAATATCATCTAAAAGATTAAGCTATTAGATAGAAGATTAACTTTATCTTTTATATTATATTATTTTTAGTCTCAACAGCGTGCATGTACACACGTAGACAAATGGAAGAAAGGGAGAAAAAGACAAGATTTTCCATTTCTAGCTTACCAGATCAAATACAGCAAACGTGTTGTCATAAAATAACACAGCTATTCGCCCACGGCTACGATCTCCAAGAACAACAGGTGAAAACTTGATTCTTCGGATTCCTTCTCTGTGAGTATTAAACGAGGAAGATTGCCCACTTGTCACATCCCACCAACGTATGTTTCCTGATCTGTCCCCCATAACCTGTGTAGAGGTGTCATTTACTTTGGTAATAGATAGCATGGGATAAATAAAAAAACTGCTCAAGTTGCTAGAAGATTAATCATTTGAAAGTTTATGATACATACTACATGAGGCAAGCGGTAAGCCATGGCAGTAATCAATCCATCAGTTGAAACAAATGAACTAGAGGGCCATTTTGGTCTGCAAACAAAATATCATAAGATGTACAATCAAAAGAAATTTATTTATTCAAATCGAGATGAATTTAAACCAGGAATTTAGCCAGTTGTCAGGTATGGGATACAAAAGAAAATATTCTCTCTTTTGGGAAACAAAGAATAAAATTTGGACAAAGAAAAATTGACCATGCAGTAAGTAGAATACAATCAATTCAATATGGAGTAGTAGAGTTGCACCAGCAACATAATAATTACTTGGGAGAATAATTGTTCCATTCATTACAATGACAACAATAATCACGAGTCTATAACCTGAATTGAAGACCTTTAGCCATCTTTGTCTATAACTGCATCCTCTACAAAGCTATTATATCCTATGTCATGTTAAAGGGTTTCCAGCCAAGTTGCTTTTTTCTTTTCTTTTCTTTTTTTATATCTTGCTCTCCCTCTTCTGCTACTAACTTTCTTCATTTGATCCACACTTGCCTCACAGGTGTGTCTATTGGTTTCTTCTCACATGTCCAAACATTTTTAATTGTGCCTCCCGCAACTTATCTTCAATAGGTGTCACTCCAACCTTATTACATATAATCTCATTTCTTTTCTTTTTTTTTCTTATGTAGACTCACATTGACCATAACATTCATATCTCAGCTACACTTATATTTTGCACATATTGGTACTTAATTTCTCAACATTTTAAGTCATACATCAAAGATATGCTTATGACCATCCAATAAAACTTTCCTTTTAAGCTTCAAAGGGATTTTACAATCAAATAAAATGTTGGGCACACTTCTCCACTTTAACCATTTTGTCTTGATTCCATGAGTACCATAATAATCCCCCCTACTTTTTTGAATAATTGATCTAAGATATCAAAAATTATCTTTTCTTAGGATTTCACTTGATCTCTAAGTCTCACAGTAACATTGTCCACATTTCTATTTTATAAACTTACAATCTACATATTTAGTTTTCAACCTACTTAATTTAAAACCTCTGAATTCTAAGGTAAATCTCCATAATGCAAGTATATTATTTAAATTTTCTTTTGTCTCATCCACCAAAATGATATCTTTTGCAAATAGCATACACCAAGGTACTTCTTCTTGGATGTCCTTTGTGAGTTTATCCATCATAAGACCAAAGATAAGTGTTCAATGCAGATTCTTGATGTAATACAACTATGTCACAACCCAAGAGTTAATTAGAATAGCTATGCTTTATTTCTTTTACTTTAATTGTTGCACTTATATTCCAGCTATCAATTTTGTTAGAATTAGAAATGCCACATGTGAGGCCTTAGGAAAAGAACAAAATAGTTTGTTGTAACTACTAGAGGGGGGGATGATCTGTTGTATCCACACCCATGCCAAGTAGCACCTATATGTATTCATCCCATTCCATGGGAGAAGGCATGCTGAAAAATAATTGAATTGAAATTCTATTTTCTTCCCTCTACCATTCTTCCTCTCTCATTCTTCTTTCTCTCTCTTCTGTTCTTCTATTTCTCCCTCTCTTTCTCTTAATATCTCTCCCACTTTCTACTGATTTCCCCCTTCCTTCAATCTGATTTTCTTCTCCAATTCCTCTTTTAACCTATCACGAACTCTAGGTTCGTGACAGACTATAATTTAGTATCTCCTCCACAAGTCCTAACACACATTTTTGCTTCATGATACAAGTCTTCAATAACCTTTACATAAGCAATCTAGCCTCCTTTGTTCTCCAACACCTTCCACAAACTTCTCTAGGGAATTTGTCAATTCCTAGTGTCTATAAATACCATATTTAAAACTTTTTTGTTTATCTCCCAGCTTTCCATTAGGCGTCTCAGTAAATGGATAGCTTTCATTATTGACCTACTAGGCATGGCATCAAGTTGATTTTCAAGCCTTTGGGTTCCTGTCCTTAACCTTTGTTCAATTACCCTTTCCCAAAGTTTCATAGTGTGGCTTAGCTTGATCCCTCTATAATTTTCAATTACCCTCTCCCAAAGTTTCATAGTGTGGATTAGCTAGAATCCCTCTATCATTTTCACAACTTTGGATCTGCTTTTTTTTTATAAATAGGCACTAAAGTGTTCACCCTCCACTGTTCTGACATTCTGTTTTATTTAAGGATCACATTGAATAATGCCATCATCAACGTCATCAATTGCACCTTATCTGAACCAAGATAGGTCAATGGCACAACATTCATAATGACAATTGACTTAAAAGTCACATTAACAATACAAATCCATACAAAGGAATAATGTGGCAAAATTTTAGGCTGGCTGCCCTTCCTAACGCAACCCTCTAGCGAGAGAATGAGAAAAAGTTCCAATTACCATCTCCATAATGGAAAATTTTCATGAGATGGCAGTGAATGAAGAATAATGTCATTAAGCAAAAAACGTCCTCTTCACCCATGCATTTCTATACATTTATTGGGATATTATTTAATCCAACTACTTAACTATTCTTCATTTTTTCCATATTTTGTTTGGAAAAGTATGTGGAGAGAACACACAATTCCCATCTTCTTTGGAATTTACTAAGTTGGCCAACATAACACTTGTTTTTCCACCTTTCCTTTTTTGGCACCTCATTACTAGCATATTTTGTGTCCGTCTTGTATGCATTTCACTTGGCTCAAATTCCTTTTTTCTTCCTTCAGTTCACTTATATATACATGTGTGTGTGTGTGTGTGTTTCTTTGCCCATCTTTTGTGTCAAGTTGGTGGTACAAATTTTCATAAGGTTATGACTTTCTATCTTTTTTGCTTCCTTTCTTTTTCCTAAATTTTTCACTTAGAACATCTGCTTTATTCTAATAAATAGGCACTAAAGTGCCCTTTCTCCACTCTTTTGGAGTTCTTTTTTTATTTAAGGATCACATTGAATTAATTTTATCAACCAAAAAATGTCCTCTTCTCCCATGCATTTCTATATTTTTATTGGGATACTATCTGATCCAACTACTTAACTATCCTTCATCTTTTTCATAACTTGCTTTATTTTGTTTGGAAAAGTACGTCCAAAGAACATGTAATTCATATCTTATTTGTAATTAGTAAGATGCCTAACATAACACTTGTTTTTACACCTTCACTGAATAACTTCAAGGAATACTCATTCTATCTTTCCTCCAGTGGCCCCTCATTTACTAGCACCTTTTGACATTCCTCTTTTAAATACTGACATGTTTAATCAAGTTACGAAGTGAAGTTTGGCCACACATGATAGAGAATGTTAAGAGTGAAAAAAAATCATAAAAAGTAGAAGTTACCCTTCACTCTATTCAATAATTTGACACTACACAAAAGAGAAGCGGCAAGAAAAAACCCATCAAGAAAGTCAAAGGGAGATTAAGAATACTAAGCAAGGTAAGAGTTGCTCATGGCATACTTCACAGACTTTAGGACAAGCAGATGACCAGGGTAATCATTATTTCACTGCCAGAGATATCATTCTGCTACCAGTTGCATCAGAGGGAATTATACCTAAAGTCTCGAATCCTTCGTCCATGAACCTCAAATACTCCTAATGCACCATTTACCAGAGCAAATGCAAAACTCTCAGAGAAGTCATCCTGAGATCCATCTGAGCTCATGTCTTCTGCAAATAGGAGTCACTTTTATCCATGAACAATTTTGGACATACAAGAAGATCAATTGTATATCCATTAATAAACTTAGTATCAAGTGAAACCAACTCACTAGAGTTTGTTGGAGGTGTTTCTGGTGGGGAAGATATCCCAGCTGTTGCTGTAGTTGTAGTATTGTCTTTGGATGATAATGACCACTGCCTAGAAGGTCCCTTTTGAGCTGGACGTGGAACTGTTGGCAGAGTCCATTCTAATACAGTGAATGGGAGAGCTAATGATCTAAGCTACATGAGGCAATAAAAAATAATAAATGTCTAGAAGAGAACTATATACTGTTAACAAAAGCTTAGGCATTATTCATAGATAATTCAATTCATTTTATTTCATGAAATGAATTAGGAAAAATCCACACAAAATGCATTTTCAGTATATAGATATTAAAAAAATATATATAACTGTTCAATATTATAACATTTTAAAAGTTGCACTCTGCATATGTCTAAAACCTCTTAAATAAAGATCAACAGAAATAACTTAGATTTTGTAGCTTAAGGGTTATGGTAATATCTGCATGCAAAGAGCAACTAGATTATCTGGTTTTAGGTAGGACAGATTAAAGCAAAAGAAGTCAATGGAAAAAGGAAAAAAAAAATTATTAAGGGAAAGGATGATGTTAACTTTGACCATCCAATGCAAAATATGTCATCTTGTTCTGTTGAGCACCACACTTCTGGGCAACTGTGTTCCCACAATAGTTAAAATAGTTTACTTGATTTCACAAGAAGGCTAAGGAAATTCGTGGAGTGGTTAATCATGCCATTTGACAAGATAGGACAGATCTTAGTACACTCGGCACAACATTGGGGTTGGACGAATGAATCTAATCATTGTGAAGAAAGTAATGCTAAAAATGGAAAAACTACCATTATATGCAACAAAAAATGCTTCAGCTAACCTACCATTATTGGAGTCTTTGTCATTGCCCATACCTCCACAGGTGCATCACGAAATAAAATCAAAAGATACCTACAAATTTTGACATTATAAGAAATTCAGCCACTTGCAAGTTGCTTGCTGAAGAATCTTTTATGATAGGAATGAGGCAATAAAGAAAATGAAAATGCAACTCCACCCATATATCAGTAGGAAAAAATTAATCACTACTTTTGCCAGACACCTGTGGCTATAGCAATGTTTTTAAATTTGTGAACCTCAAATTTCTTTTGACAATGATGTTACAATGGTGAATTTCATATGTATGATGGTAAAGATTTTATTTATGTCAATAATGCCAAAGGATAAGATCATCAAATTTAACCTGCCCACCACCCCCATCAAGCAGGCAATCAGTCAACCACACCCTGGTGCAACTTTTGTTGCTCCTGGAATCAATCCAATCCACCAGCACAAGTTTACTTGCCAAGCCTCCAGTATCGCACTAATTAAGAAGGAACAAATTTTTGCTCCCGTCTTCGGGAGAGAAATCATTTATCCCCTTAAGCTCTCATGCAAAGATTCTAATACCCTCCTCCCACACCCACTGTGGATGTGACATAGAGAATTAAGACCAAGCACACACATCATATGAGGATTGGCATTACAGGTTGGCCTGCAAGGACAGGCTTGGAGAATTTTCAGGTCTGATTGGCAGTTGCAATTACAATATAACTTGCAAATGGTATTTGAAGTTTGTCCTAGACATCAATATACATCGATAAATTTATCTATACAAAAGATATATTCCATGTAGGCATCAGGTTATTAATTTTATTCCTAGAGAAGGAACATAATCATGCATGTATTGTTCAGAAAACTAGTTACAAGTTAAGCACTTGACATTTCATCCATAAAGAAACATGCAAGAAACTTCACCAACTGCATATTTATCTGCAACATGTGACGTAAACTTTTTGTTGTACAAGATTGTTTGGTTATACATTAAGGTCTAGACCACTAAGCAAAAAAAAAAAAAAAAACCGGGGGGGGTGTCAAGACCAATTTCTTTTCAAGTGTCTACGAGAATTGAAGACCAGGCCCAGCTCCAACACTACAGTTAGTTATATATGGTACAGGCTTGGTCTCAAGCACCCCAGAAGCACCTAATCACAGGGTTGACAACTGGGTATTTAAGCATAACCTTTTAGGTTAATCTGGCATTTCCATTCTTACTTCTGTAAGAACAAAAAATAAGTTAATAGAAACAAATAACAAGCATTTGAAACTTTAGATCAGACTATGAAACCTTCCAGATGACGAAGCTCTTAAAGCTCTTATGGGTGCACGCTCTGGCTTTTGTAAAACCCGAAATGGTCGATTTAGGCCACTTCTAACACAAGTAACAACAAGCCTATTGATATAGCCCCCTGTTTTTTCATTCCCCTGCAACATTAAATCATCGGATGTAATACTAAGATATGAGAAAGAAGCAGTGATAAAACAAATTAAGCCATGAAGATTACTGAGAATCAGAGATAAACAGCAAAAGCCAGGTATAAGGAGGTGAGCAATTTATAGAAATTCTGTGGACTGAGATAATGGACAAGGAGACAATGTTTAAATCAGATGCCAAGTACCTGGGTATAGGAGAATGACACCAGTCTAGAATTTCCAAGCCACCGTAAACCCCGAACAGTACTATTATGAACAGAGAAACTTGCAGCAACAGCATTAGCAGAGACATCAATAACATCAATAGTACCATTTTGAGTTCCCAAAGCAACTAATGGAACAGCAACAGCAGGATGGTTTCCCCCACCTTCACATGTAGATTCCCATCAATCATTTTGACTAGTATTTAGATATCAGAATAATGCTATACTATTTATTTAAAAAAAAAAGAAACCTTCTGAGTCTTGGTACTCAACAGAGAGATCCAAATGAAGACAGATGAAAAAAACTCACGGGCCAAAGTAGCTGTTAGTGAAGGGGATGGTACAGCCAGCATAGTCACTGTTGATGAAAGAAGATGAAGCTGTCCCACCAAGCTGATCTGCAAGGTTCAACCTTTAGGAAACAAGGATGGCCAAATTATGTACATAGCAATAATATGAGTCATTTGTCCCTCCTACTTCAGTATACTGCAATGAGCAACAATATGAACAAAAAATCCTGTGCTGCCGTTGCACTTCTACATAAACAAGAGGCAAATAGTAAAAGAGTTCCCGGGATTAAAGCCTCCCCCTCTGCCCACACCATTGAACTGGGATCAGGATTGCACAGTTGCAATGGGGGTGCATTTGCACACCAGATCACAACAGAAACTGACATTCTCAAAAAAAAAAAAATGATCAAGGAAATTGAAAAGAAAATTTTGAGGTGCTGAAATCACAAGCAATCTGAATCTAAGGATATAGTATTGAAGTTACCAAAAAAAAAAAAAAATCACCAATTGTTCTCATAATTATAGTTACTACTGATATTGTCTTAAATTATGAATGACTAGCTTCCAAGCGAACTGCGACCTTACATGTTGCTCCAACTAAGCTCCTCTCACATTGCACATGAAGAAGAATGTTGAATTGCAGAGCCATACCCCATATCGCATTCCATACAGAACTGTAACCAGGTAACCAATGTTTCTTTTCCTATTGAACCCAATGTTACAAGAAAATGTTAATAGCCTAATGATCTGCTAATTGGTATTCATTTCAATTCAAAATAGAGAAATTTAGCAATCCATGATAATGCCAAATTTTTACATTTATTTCCTTTAAAGTTTTCTTAGGAGTGGTAAAAATCCAATATAATGATCTAAAAGTTAGAAAATTTGGAGTTTTGGTGAAGAAAATTTGGAAAAAAAATTGTCAATAAGGCTTCAAGAAATGTGTTCTAACATGACTGATAAATAGACTTAAAAAAGTATTCCGAGAATTTTTACAAGTCTACCCCATGATAGAACATATAATTCTTAGATGCTCTACTATAAGGGTAGCCCCCTTTTATGGCAGCTATAGCTAATACTACACTTTCTTATAAAAGAACAAAAAACAGAAGTCTTAGACCAATACTGCTTTCCCATTCACTCCCATGTAGAGGTACAAGAAAGTCTTAGCAATATTTCAAGATTGCACCTCTTTTGTGCTAATGAAAGAACCATAAAACAGGGAGGCTGAAGAGGAAGTTTCAGGATATTGAACACTTGGATATAATTAAAAGAAAGAAAGGAATAAACTAGTGATGTGGTATTCAAACAGAATCAAGGCAGAAGAGTTAAAGTGAAAAAGTATGTCTGGCAATTTATGCAATTGTAGAATCCTTTTAAAGCTAAAGAGAAGTTATATCTAACAGGCCATATGATCATCCTTGTTAGATGGCTCAAAACGTTGGGCAATTAAGTACCAACACGTGCAAAATATGAGTGTAACTGAAATAAAATATTAACATGGATGCGTGGCCAGTACAAAAAAGGACAGAATTAGACACAAGATTATTAATAATAAAGCTCAAGGGGTGCCTATTGAAGATAAAATGTTGACAATGCAATTAAGATGGTTTAAACATGTGAGAAGAAGACCAATATATGAACCTATGAGGTGAGTGGAAGAAATGACAAAAGTTTATGGTAATAGATGTAGAGGCTGACCAAACAAAACTTGGTGAAAAATTCTTAAACATTGACATGGAATATAATGGCCTCACAGAAGAGACATGCCTGAGGAGAGAAATAATTGGAAAACTATAATTCATATAGCCAACCCCATTTAGCAAGATTAAGGCTTCTGATGTTGTCATTGTTGTTATATCTGTGGGTTATGTCAATTTACTAGTAAAGAAATTGTGAAAGAGATGCAACACAAGCAAGGGCAATGGGTGTAGAGGATAGGGATTAAAAAGAAAAAAACAAGACAGAGAGACGAGTATGGTTATTTCAATGCTTTCGAAAGATTATTGTCTCCCTCTTTGTGGATTAGTTGAATAACTCTTAGTCCATTACTCAATGACTAAAGTTATGGCTGTTTACTCTATTGTGGTTCAATATTGCCCTGGTCTTTCCTAAGTGTGTAATTAATGATGTTCTAGAATTGAAAGCTTCTAGAGTGAGCAAATTGAAAAGGAAGGCCTGGCTTTCGGTGCATCGTGCTTCAATCTGGATTGTTGAGGGTTAACATAATCATAAGGCTTACCAAGGCTGTGAAGACCCTTCATTTAGATTGGAAAATAGGTGATTCTCAGACAGTAACAGTATGCAACCATGCTTCCACCAATTTTTTATTTTGCGGAGTGATTGGTGAGTTTTGGAACATAAATCTTGTTTATGATCCTCTTTTATGGGCTCTTTCTGATACATAATTCTTTATTCATCCAAAAAAGAGAAGAGAAGGTTGACATAGAAATTATGATAGGAACTACAAAGTTTTCTCTCTATTCATGCTTTTAATGGGGTAGCCTTTACCCATCCTGCAACAACTAAAAACTATTATGCTATATCCAACCAACAAAAGAAAAAGTTTTGGGTACTAATCTTGAAAAAAGCAAACTCAAACCTTAAATGACATCTCTTTCAGGCTGATATTTGATCTTTGCCGACAACAACAAATGTCATTCACAATGTCTACTTGGGGAACTGCATTTGATGCACGTACATCAGCAGAAGACACAACATTGCCAGAACTTGTCTCCAGAATAGGCACTTCTCTACCTTCATCAACAGCACTGGAGTTTCTTGCATCCTTCTGTGCATCTCCAGGTCCTTCAGCAGTCAGGAGCCAGTTCCAAATTTTCCCATCATCAGATATGGAAATCAAATGTATCTTAGAAACAACAAGAGATTCATCACAAAAATCAAGAGGCGTATCAAAGTCCTCATCAGGGGAAGAAGCATAAGACATATCAGAGTAAATCTTGCGAACATTTTGGAGAGTGGAATCTGATTGCGAGATGATGACTGCAAGAACAGAGGGAGAAGGGACAGATGTGCCAACTGAGGGCATCAATTCTTCCATCATACACATTGTGTGCACTTGTTCTCCTCTGTGATGACATGCAAATAAATACATTTTCTTAATACAAACCAAAATTTTCTCATATATAAAGCACAAACAGTTTTGATCCACAAGAACAGAAAAGATATCAAGCAAAATATCTCAGGTTTCTGCTAGGAAAAAGAACATAAGGAATCATGAAAATTGAGCAGCAATTAACCACGGTCATTGCTGCTTGTAGTAAATTACCCACTATCTCCATTATACCAGTGTGTTTCAGCAACCAGATTTTACCGCCCTTTTGTAAGAAAATCCAGGAATAGTGAAGATCTCAAATCTCAATAATCCAGGAATCATCAGAATATCATGAAACTCATTCCAAGAAATTAGCTTTTTTTTCATTTCTTCTCTTTTTCTTGGGGGAGGGCAATATTTGAGATTCTAAGTAGTGGAGTATTTGGTGCATATTAGAAAAAGAGGATCAAGCAGCTTAATAAGAATCTGAAACCAAATTGATGACAATTTCCATCCTTAATATGACTCGTTAGTTCTTCTTAATTCCAAATAAATGAAAAGTGTTTGACCCAACAAGTCAGGCTTTAATTGTGCTGAGATTCAAGTTGAGTTGTATTAGGTCAAATATATGGACACTGTATCTCAATATCAAAGACATATTGAAAAAATTTCCTGGAGTATCTGAAAAATCACAATGCACGTTCAAAATTGAAAAATCATTCTCAAATTATCAACCATTCAAGGATCAGAGACATCCACAAGGATATAAGGAAATTCAGTTTGAAGAAGATGCAATTGTAGGTAGACTTATTTCTGCTCCTTAAGGCAGTTGCCAAGAAACTTAAATCATCTTAAATAAAAAAAAATGCATATAAGAAATTCCCAAGTAAAGTAACCTATATTAGGCATAAGCACCCGTATCAATGACTCGTACTACTTATTGCCCTTCAAAATTTACTGTCTTGATATTGCCTCTCACGGCTAATACTTCTAACTTTGAAATAGATCATGATACAACTTTTGATAAAAGTGAATGCTGCTTCAATTTTGATAAAAGAACATGTAATATAGGACGAAAAGAGGAAATTTAGACATTGCTTGTGGATGGAGTAATGAGGTAGGGGTAAAAGGACTGGATAACAGAAAAGAGGAAAGAGAAAAGTAGTTTCACATGCACTAACTTTCAAAGAACCGACAGAATATTTTTTTTGCTACCAACCAACCGATTCAAATTTTGGAATTCCAGAAAAGAAAAGGGGGCTTTTTGATTCTGGAAAATTAGTTTCCATACCATATGGAGCTTTATATAGAAATGAGTTTTATTCATTTCAGATGTTCAATTCTCATGGAGTTTTAAGCAGTTATTTTTTGAACCATGCCTATGATCGTTGCCATTAGAATTTGCCTGCATAGAGCTCCAAGTACCCAGTTCAAATGTCTTTCATAAGGTTGCAGTGCTAAAATAATAGGTTTTAAGTCAAATCAATATTTGCACAGGTTCCCTTGGGTCTTTCCAACTTGGCAGGAATATGAACTGTTTAGGTCACTTTCTGGAGGAGAGCTACCCTAATCGCCCCTCCTTACCCCCATTAACTTGAACAAGGCTGGCCTTTGTGCATGCATTGCTCAAATAACCAAGAGATGGGTACTAAGAAAGATGAAAATAACACAAAGTAGAGCCCTTTTCTAAAGTGTTCACCCCACTGGAGGTTTTTCTCGGTAGAGCCCTTTTCTAAAGTGTTTGCCCCTCCTTACCCCCATGCCTATGATCGTTGCCATTAGAATTTGCCCGCATAGAGCTCCAAGTACCCAAAATGTCTTTCATAATGTTGCAGTGCTAAAATAATAGGTTTTAAGTCAGATCAATATTTGCACAGGTTCCCTTGGGTCTTTCCAACTTGGCAGGAATATGAATTGTTTAGGTCACTTTCTGGAGGAGAGCTACCCTAATCGCCCCTCCTTACCCCCATTAACTTGAACAAGGCTGGCCTTTGTGCATGCATTGCTCAAATAACCAAGAGACGGGTACTAAGAAAGATGAAAATAACACAAAGTAGAGCCCTTTTCTAAAGTGTTCACCCCACTGGAGGTTTTTCTCTGTACGTTTTTAATTATTTAGAATAAAAAAAAAAGAACACAAAGTAGAGAATTGAGGAGTGTGGCCACAGTCTAAAAAGCCAAGATAGTGCAAACAGAAAAAGGGGATAGAGGAGTCAAGGCAAAAGAAGCATAACAAGATGATGCCAGAAATGAATTGTGCCCATATGATGTGAGCTTATACAGGGGGAGAAAAAGGAAAGCATAAAAATCTAAAGTGCAAAGATGTGAGTGAAAAGGAGTACAAGAAACGAGAGGACCAGATCTTGAAATCCAAATTAAGGTCCTCTATGGAATAAGTAAAATGATTTCCGTAAACACAGTTTTAAGTGCATAGAAACCAAGACCGTGAGGTCAGGCAGGTGGTTGACCACTTTCTCTGTGATTAAAAAAATGTCTAAGTTCAATATGATCAAGTTTTCCAATTTTTCTTAGAATCAAATTTTGTTCACAAAAAACTTAGACAAAGGAGCATTCTATTGGTTTATTATCTATAAATAAATAGACCCTTAGAGGAGAAGCCACATGTAGAAAAGGACTAGGATGAAAACTAGATCACTCATGTACCAAATCAGCTGTCAGAAAGCTCTAGAAAAATTCCACAGAAAAATTTCACAAATGGTCTATTTCTAAGGATGAGCAATCCCTGAATTCCAAGTGCAATGCAAACCCTCAAAATACACTCTTCAAACTCTACAAAGGATTTCCCACCCACCTTATTGGAAGATGCTCCCCACACTAATGCCAACAAGCATAAAATGATAAAATAGATTGAAGGAATCTACATTTCCAGACAGTACGAGGTTAGTCATTTGAAGATATAAGCAATGGAATCAGTAACAGTTTCAAGTTCAACTAATTTCTATAAGACTTTGAACAATAATAAACTTCTGCAGTATGCATGTCTACAGGTTAGCAAAAAATTCTTAAATGCAATTGTCTCATAACATCAAAAACTCATGTGGTTGGAGAGGGTACTACTGACGTTGTACAAGAAGCGTCAGACCACTCGCTAATGAAGCACCGTCAAAGCAGGACTTCAAATACATTGCACACATTAAAATAAAAGATAAGTAACAATTCATAACAGTTAGAGCATACTCTTTTCGCCGCCAGGTACTAAGCCTCCCATCAAGATGCGGACAATACAACAATTCAAGATTTGGATCTGGCAACACATCAAAAAACTTGCTGCACCCCCGGGGCAGCCCAGCAGTGAACAATGCCGTCTCGTACTGCAAATCAAACACAACCAATTCCCTTGGGAAAGTCACGAAGAGAATGTGCCTCCAGATCGAAGAAAAAGAAAACCGAGCTATATAAGTGGGAAATGCCGCCAATGCCGGTGACGAAGATGAGGAATTGGACGACGAGTCCCTCTCCAGCCTCTGCAATTCAGTGCTGTCGGTGCGAATCCGAAGCTCCTTAATGACAACGTCATTTTCCGTGTCGCCGAGGACCATGACGGAGAGGAGGAAGCCTCTGAGGCCTAGGGCACATAAGTGTCTAGAATCGAACGGGTCGCGGCGGATACAGGAGAGGTACTCCGGCGAGGCCTCGTACTTGAAGAAGCAGCGGCTAGTAGTGGTGTTGTAGAGAGAAAAGAGCGACGGTCCAGAGACAGCGGCCAGCACCGGGTCGGACCGGGTGGGGATCCAGCAGAGGTCTTGGATGCCGGACTTGGACAGATTGGAGTCGGAATGGAGGAATAGGGGGCTTTTAAGGCGGAGATCGATGAGGGCGATGCGGCCATGGCGATCGCCGGCGGCGAGGAGGAGGTGCGAGGAGGCGGAGGAAGGGTCGTGGTCGTGAGTGAGGATGTTTGGGAGCGGGTTCGGGGACCACTTCACAGCGGTGACGAAGGGGGAGAGGCAGGCAGCGGCGGAGGAGGAGGAGGAGGAGGAGGAAGCTGGAGGCGGCGGGGGGAGCGGGATGACGGAAACAAGTTGCATGGAGCGGGTGTCGACTACGGCGACGCTGCTGCCGGCGGCGTAAGCCAGGAGGGCCGAGGGGCTGAGATCGGCGGCCCCGCCGTTGTTTCGCGACGGCGCGCCGGGAAGCATGCAATCCCACGACTCTTGCTGTGGTCTTTGGATCGACATTACCGCGTTCTCCCGATTCAAATGCTTCTGATATCTTTGAATGAAGATCTATATCATTATCATACATATATATATATATATGTATGTATGAGTAGAGAGAGTGCAATTCGATCGGCGTGGGAATGAATGAAGTGATTGAATTCCAAGTGTTTAAGAGAAACAGCTCACGGTTGGACGGATCTGTTCTCTGTAACTTTCTTGCAGTAGCAGGCCAATTTCTAACTCCACGACGAGCTTTGCTCTGAGGGCAAGAGGAAGATGATTACCACGGCTGTGTCTCGCCAGAAAACATTCTAAATCAATTACCGATCACGAGTTTGGGTCCTGTCCTGTCAACAGATCTGTATCTGTAATGATGAAAGGGCAACGAAAGGACAAGCCATTCTGCAATCGAAAAAATTATAGAAATATCTATGAAGAGTATATATAAATTTTTTTAAATTTTTAATTAAAAAATTAGAATATAACATGTTTAAGTCTGTTTTGGTCAAAATTGAAATCACTTGTCCCGGACACCTCTACATCCGGCCCGACAAGATATAGGGGAGGTTAATCATGGTGATCTAACCGAACGTAGTGGTTAGACCCGAGTTCATCGCGCACAAAGAACCCCCTTACTTTAGAGAAAAACACCCCATATTGTCGCTTACGAAATTTGATCCTCGATCTTAGTTTAAGATTCATCTTGAAATAAACTTTGTGCCCCTTCTTCACCAATTAGGCTGGTCATGCGGGCCTGTTTAAGTCTGTTTTGTTTTGTCAGTAGATTTGAATAATAATAAAAACATATTCTCTAATTAAACAAGTCATTAAAACTTTTTTCTCTTCCTCAGCCTGCCCTAATTTGATGAACAATGAATCCCTAAGTACAGACAAAAAAGTAAAAATACATTATGTCAGTGTAATCGATTTTCTCATTACAAAAATCAAATTTATACATAAAAAAAAATTACCGACTTTAAAAAAATATAAAATATTATTGAATGATGACCATGACTTAAAAGATAATTAAAAATTACATTTGTAAAGTCATCGATTGAGAATAAATATTAATAATAATTTCTAATAACGTTACGTGATGATTGTAATAAATCAATAAATTCAAATTCAACTAATGAATTATTAAATTAAAACTACAAGAAGTTTAAAATTTTAGTATTTTTTATAATACAAAATGTTAATTATTGTCTCTAAATACAATAATTAAAAAATACATTTATCATATTTTACTATTAATTTTACACAATTTCATTATAATTTACTCTTTTTAATAAATAATTAATAATTTCTACGAAGAATGTCACGTAGACAGAGAGAGAGAGAGACCTTACAATCCATGAAACCACAACAGCAATAACAGCTGAAAAAGTTAAAATCATTTGAGGAATCGCATCAAATTGTGACTATTTTACATTTCATCTAACTTTTGCCCGTCTGCCCCTAAAGAATCCAATCTATAAGCAACAACTGACAAGTCTACGAAGGAGCCAACCTAAGCAAAGCTCAATAAAGGTCGTCTTACAAACCTTTATCCCTTACTCGCCATTCTTTGCTCAACCTTTCTCCCTTAAATTAGGCTTATCTTCCCCATTAACGATGCATCATCTTAATTTTATCTCCTTAAATTCGTGAATCTATCATGTGTGCCCTCCAAACATTTGTGAACCCATCACTATCAATTGAACAAAGATACTAATCCGATGGTTTGGTTTAGAGCCTTAGTAGATTGTGTTCCTAATTACACAATATTGAGCGACTGCGGGCCCAATTTTATCAATTTAAACGACTCAGTCACTCACCTCCACAGCCATGAACTCGGAGGCTCCTTGTCCGATATACTGAGTTAACTCGCTCCTCCTGCTTGAATCCCAGTTTCTGCTCGAAACAGGCGATTTTCTGGAGAGAAATGCATTGAACAGAGCCGTGATTGTGAACGAGCCGTTCTGTTTCGAAGACCTCGATCTTCTATCCCGGCGACAGCTTCCTCGTCTACGATCCCAACGGAGCCCTCGTCTTCCGAGTGACTCGTGCTGTCCCGGTTCCCAGCCCAAGGACGAGCTCGTTCTCATGGACTCCTCCGTCAAGTGCCTTCTCTCGCTCCGCCGCAAGCTCAGTTCACAACTCCTAGCCATTTCACCGCTTTTCCTCGGATTCGGTGCGAGTCGACTCAGCTCATCAGCAGGTTTTTTGGTTTGTGGAATCAGATCCTGAGCCTCCATCAACGGTGGGAAGGATTTGCTGGCGAGGGGACGGAAGGACAAGAGCCGATATTCAGCGTCCGCAAGTCGTCCACAATCAACGGTCAGAAGTGCTGGTGGAGTTGTGGCGTGGACCCTGCCGCAGAGAATGCATCCTCTTGAGTGATGTTTTCTTTTTCCTTTTGTTTTTTTTTTTAATTATTTTGCTTTGCAAATTTGTTATTGTTTGAGGTATTTTAGACTTCTACTAGAGAAAGAGGATTAGAAAACTTTACCACTTGCTCATGTAATTCTTGCTTTAAATTAATTTTAATTATAATTGAGTTTTTTTTAATTAGTATCATTGATAAATTTTATCATAAATATGATACTATTTGAACTGTTCAATTAGAATATGATATTATTTTAAAAAACTAATAAACTGAATATAATATTTTTAGTTGTAATTTCAAATAAATACATATTATATCACAAGTCTAAGTTGTATGGAAAGAGATAAAGGAAACATTTTTGACATAAAACGAAAATGGAAAAATGATATTTTTTCAAAAAATTTAAGAAACAAAAATGCAAGATTCAGTGTAAATTAAAAATTTTATAAATATATTCTTTAATATATATATATATACATATCATCATATTTCTCTTCTTTTTCAACAATTTATATATACATATTAGATATTATTTCTCTCTCCGATAATTTTATTTCTCTCTCACTCTCTCTCCCCTTTCTTTACTATATGTTCATCTTATTTATTCTTCAACAACTATTTCTCGTTGCCTTCTTCTCATCGCAACCAACTGTCTTGCCACTACCTCACATCTCTTGTTGCCTCGCCTCATTGTCACTTCACATCTCTCCCTTTGTTGTTGTGTCATTTCTTTTTGTCGCTAAAAACATGTTTTCGACCATATTATATAATTTGCAAAACTGTTTTAAAACGTTATGTAAATTACAAAAATAACTCAAAAAACGTTTCGGCTTGTGATTTTCCGTTTTCATGCTTCCTAGTCATAATTACCATAATATTATATCACAAGTAATATCAGAATTAACCCAATACCACTACCCAATATAATGTACCATAAAAAAATATTTTTAGATTATATAAGATATAAGATCTTTGCTTTGGTGAGAGGGACACGAGGCATAATATATAATGAGAGTTTCCCACACTTTAATTTACACTAATAATTTATTAGAAAAATAAAAGTATTTAAATTCAACAGGCACATTTAGATAAATAAATTTTGAATGAAGAATTACTAAATATATGTTACCAAATAGATAATTATTTCTTCGATCATACATGTTGCTCCATGCATGGTTTTTGTCAATTGATGATGCCTTGAAAGACTGACTTCTTATTATTTGTCAATTTTTTTCCCTGAAATTGTTTTAATTTTTTCATTAATTTTTATATATTTGTTTTGACTTTGGTTAAAAAATAAAACTAAATATTTTATTTAATAATATTTTTATTTTTAAAAATGTTAAAAATGAAAATGAAAATATTATTTAATAAAAAGAGTAAATTAATCTCAAGCTTTCTCTGATTTAATTACTTTAAATCATATAAATGAGATGTTAAATACTTTTAATAGTACTATTATCACAATATTTTAATAGTCATTTACTATATTTACACATATAAAATAATAATTACATTTTACACATAAATTGAATAAATATTAAGTACATATATCATTTATTGAGGTGGTTGCAAGGTTGACTCAGTGGGTGCCAATGCCTGCTGAAAGTACCATTCCCTCACCCAACAAGTGAGAATGCAAGCCAAGGGCATGGGTTCGAAAAAGGACATGTATATGTAATACATTGATTGATTTTTGGTTTTTTTAATTTATTTATTTTCATCCATCACTTTTATTTTTTCAATTTCAATTTTTTACTTTTAATTTGTTAGATCTATATATATATATATATTATATTAAACTATTTTCAAGACAAAATAATTTTTTTAGTATTGTTATCAATAACCATATTATATTTAATGTTATTTTTAAAGGTATTTTACTAAGTTTATTTTCATCTTCATCTCTCTATTTCTTTTATTATTAATTTCGTTTATTTCATCTATTCTTGTTATCTGATCGTTTTTATCGTCACTCTTCTTATCTTATCTTCTACGTCTCTCCAACTTTATTGTTATGCATTTGTTTCTTCAACTTTTACCATATATGTGAACACTCAATTTTATAACATTTCAAGTACACAACAAAACATGTTTAATACGCATCGGTTAAACAGTCAAGGGGGAGACAAGTGGGAAAAGAGAAGGACGAGGCAGCCATCCAAGCGGGGAAAGCAACGCGGCCATCTTTTCAGCCAATACGAACGCCACAGCTCTGCAAGGCAAAGCTCGTCCCGCCATCAGCTCATGCTATGTCCCAACTGCAGAATGTGGTGCAATTTGCCTGCAAAGGGACAAATATGGGGGTGGGGGGCGCTCGCCGGCCCATCCGCATTGCCCTCCGCCTCTGCCATCTATGGCACCCACCCCGTACCAAACAGTGGCGGATTCCTATTTATCTTTGTACCCCGGGGGCCCCCCGTCTCCCCCTCTGCACGCTCGCCAATATGGAGTTCCCATGTGGTCACCTTTCTTGTGTGGCCCATCCAAGTTTCTCCTCCCGGCAATCGTTGATGGATGGAAAGGGTGTTTATTTTTTGGGTAAATTAAAATTTTATCTAAATATTTTTTAATTTTTAATTTTATTTAATTAATTTTATTTTTTTTTAAAATTAATCATCACACTCTTTTATTAGCCATCACATCTCTTGAACTTTACCATGACAAAAACATATTTATACTAATGAATTTTTATATATTTTTTGGTCATGAAATTCTAATAACATATTCTCACCGTATTTTAATTTTTAATTTTTAGTTTTATATTTTAAGTATATTTTTAAATTACAAAAAAATATACTTTTTTATTTGTAATATTTTTCATGTTTTAAAAATTTTAAACGTATTTATGATAAAAATAGTTAAAATAATTGTTTATTATTTTAATTTTTTTATATATTTTTTATTTTTAAAAATATGAAAATAAACGTATTTTTACTATTTTAAAAAATTAAAACAATAAAAAGAAAATGACAAATTTTTCGTGATTTCAAATATGCCCCTAAAATTTATTCAAGAGTATATTTATATCCCTAAACTTTTATAATTTTTTCTTGTAAAACTCTAAACTTTTTATAATTCTAAATATATTCATAAATTGTACAAAATCACTCATTTATAAGGTGTTAGGTGTCATATAATTTTTACCAATTAGGTGTCATAGATGATTTAAAAAAATTGAAGGACTAATTAGAAATTTTAAAATTTATAGTGTTTACGCTAAAATTTAAAAAATGTATAATTAATTTATTTTATTTATATATATACATGTATTATAATTTATATAAAAATTAAAAAATAACCATTTTATCCATATAAACATAAGTGGGTTAATTGAGAAATATGAAAAATATTTTTTATTAAAAATGAATTTTAAAATTAATTTATCACATGTAAATGGGACGCATATATATTTCATTTTCAGCACTAAACACTTAAGTTAGTGAATGTATGGTGTTTTGAAATATTTATTTAATTAATTAAATTATTTAAAAGTTAAAAATAATATATAAATTTATATTATTTAAAAGTAATTTATATTTATTATTACCAGCTGCCATTTAAACTCCCAGAGTCCCAGACCCGCTTATTATTACCAGCTGCCATTTAAACTCCCAGAGTCCGAGACCCATAAATAAGATTGCTCACAGTAAAGCAGCCTTCTCCATCTCTTCTCTACCCTCGCCTTCTCCGTTCTCTCTCTCTCTCCCCATCTCTCTATATTTAAAATCATACATACACTCGAATATATATGTATATGCAGGCACATGCTGCTTAGAACTCAGTTCGTCACTAGGAGATGCCAAGGCCGGGGCCAAGACCTTATGAATGTGTGAGGAGAGCTTGGCACAGTGACAGACACCAACCCGTCCGAGGTTCAATCATTCAACAGATTTTCAGGTAACGGATAATGATATTGTTTGCTTGAACCTGGTTTTGGTGGTTGGGGGTTTGTTTTTCTGTCGATTTTCTTAGTGCCCACCATGTGTTTGATCAGGGTTGTCCATGAGAGTCACAGTGCTGCTACTAAGAAGAACAGGGAATGGAGGGAGAAGCTACCTATTGTGGTGCTCAAAGCGGAGGAAATCATGTATTCCAAGGCTAATTCTGAGGTTTGGCTCTTGAATTAGATTTGATGATTGAATGGGTCGGCTTGGATTTCTTGGATCTTTGTTGTATGGGTTGGGTTCTTTTGAATTGATTTTGAACACTGTTGGATTGCTTAGGCTGAGTACGTGGATCTTGAAACGCTATGGGACCGTGTAAATGATGCCATTAATACCATCATCAGGAGAGACGAGAGCACGGAAACTGGAGATCTCTTGCCGCCGTGTGTTGAAGGTACCTTTTTCCCTTTTTTGAAGAACCAGTTACTCTATAGTTCTTCCTTTTCCACACTTCTTGGGTCAAACTCTGAAATTATGCAACTGGGTTGGTCTCATTTTGAAAGTAGATCAACCCCAGGCGTGTAGAAGGTCATTTAACTATTGAGAGACAGTTGATTCCTACCTGTTCCTTGGCTCTAAGATTTGCCAAGGGAAAGGAAAAATGAATGAGAAAATAAAGGAGAATAAGGACTGAAGCTAAATTTTTGTCTTTCTTTTGTGTGTGTGTGTGTTGGGGGGGTGGGGTTTAAGAAACCGAAAAAATGAATAGGCATTTCTCAATATTACGTTATTCTGCGTCTCCTTTTGGTCAACAAACTCCTAGATCCATGCATATTGGTAATGTTATTTCTCTAGACAATTATTTGATTATTTGTTGTTAAGAGATGGTTCTTCAAATGGGTAAATTGAAATTTTCACAATATGTTTTCAGCTGCCCTGAACTTGGGTTGTATACCAGTAAGGGCATCACGTAGCCAACGAAATTCTAATCCAACAGGTTACCTCAGTCCAAGAACTCAAGAACCTGATTGTGTACCTGCTAAAGTTTTGGATGGCACTTCCAGTGAACGGAAGCCCCTGTCACTACCAATCCATCCTGGCAATGAATTAACGACTGCAAGACCGTTGGTGATGAATTCAGTGCCATTAGTTACAGTATCTGACAGACATGCAATGCAAAACGATATCTATAATAATGCCTCTACTTCCTCCAATATTCCTTTTCCATGTGGGGAACTTGCTCCTCCTCACAACAACCAGTTTGTCCCAACGGACAGTAACCCTTCTGTGCATTGCGGTTCTGTTTTTCCATTGTATTATGGTTCACATTCTCAACCTAATATATCCCATTTTGACTTCCAACTTCCAAGAAACTCAAATTCCAGAATTGTTGGTACACCAGTTTTACCATCAACCGTGGATCCTGCTAAAATGGGTAGCTTGCAAAACTTATTTTCCAGTGAGAGGGAGGAACATTCTAAAAACATCATCAAGCAAAGGGATATTAGAAGCAACCATGACAAGGTGTCTGAAACAGGATTTGATCTATCTTTACGGTTGGGTTTGTTTAAAGACTCATCCATGAGCCTGGAAAAAGTTTCAGCTCATGATGGCAATATTGTTGATTTGAACAACTCTCAGGAGGGGAGCAAGTTCAGTGATATATCTCACTGCCAAAATGAAGAATTTTCATTCTTTCCTGTGCATACTGGTAATGATCCCAGTGGGTTCCAGTCTACCTGTTGGAACTTTGGGGGTGAAGGCCAGAGTACAGAAGGAGCTGTTAGGAAACGCAAGGCACCCCTTAATCACAATCTGGAGGATGAGCTATTTGCCTCACACCCGGAGTTCAGATTCAACCAGTTTACTGGTCGAGATAAAAGGCCAGGTTTGTAGAGAAATCCTTGTGCGTTGTACCATAGACTTTTTTGGAAAAAAAATGAGATGCCTTGGTATATATCTTTGAGGCCTTTATCTATGTCCACATTGTGATTGTTGAATTATTAACTACCATTTCTTCTACAAGCTTAAGAGGGTTAACATTATTTTTCATATTGTCATTTTCACTCTTAACACACCCTTTCATGTGGCCAGACTTCATTATATAACTGGTCTAAACATGTGCAATTATTTAAAAATTGGGTCAGCGGTGAGGTGGTTCGAGCTTAGGACCTTTACTTGCTCTAATACTATGATGAGTTATTAACCTCCAGTTTATAAAAATGCTTAAACTGTTAGATAGAGGTTTAACTTTATCTCTTATATTATCATGTTTACTCTCAACGGTTATCAATAAAAACTTGAATGGTTTTGGAGAGGGTCCCAACCAAGTACGTTACAAATTAATTTTCTTATTACTGCAGCCTAAACAAGACTCCAGCCGCGTAAGAAGAATTGTAAACCAACTCAAAATTAAATTTGTAATGGAAATCTAATGAAACATCATTACTTAAAATAACCTGCCTCTCCTCCTTTCAGTCAAAAGAAGAAATAGTTGAATTAAAAGAAGAATAAAGGACACAATGTTTAGCATTTGTTGCAAGTGGAGCAGCGAGGGACATACTGTACATGGTGTTTAATTTAAATTGCATCTCTTCCCCTTCATCTCTCTAAATCTATCCATCTTATCTCTCTCACTCCCTCTACATGCACACACGCACACACTTATAATTAATTGAATATTTGTTATATTGGGGTTGACTGATCTTTCATCCTACCTGGAACTAGAACTCGATTAGAATTTTAGTTGATGGAAAGGTTTTTCTTTTGAAAATCTTGGTGGGAGACACTTAGTATTATATAAATTATAAGGGACTTAAAAGATAAGGCTAGAGATAGAAATGACTAGCAAGCTAGAATTCATGTTGCTGATCTCACATAGTAGAATAAAAGCTTGATATGTTGTTGGAAAGATTTTTCTTTTGTAAAGGAAAGCACAAATGCTAACTAACTTCGATAAAATCTGCTATTCCAAAACAAAAAGGAAAAGATTTACATGTTTATTGAGTTGAATATCTAATTTGTAAGGATTTTCTTTTTTGATTTTTTGTTCCGTGTTAAGCTATCGAGTCCTTATCTGGAGGGAAGGGGTATGTTCATTCAAAATTGAAGTAAAATTGACCAGGAATATTTCATGATACATTTTTACCCATATAGAATGGTTGTTTCTTTTGCTTCATGTCTTTAATTTCTTTCACTACTTACCTTGCAACCCCTTTTTTGTTGTCTTTTGAAACTATCCTGACCATATCACTTTTCAATTTGGGATGGTAGCTCTCTGTTGGTGCTAGCCAGATCATAGACAGAAATTTTCTTGGAAATTGGTTTTTGCCTTCATTTTAATGTCGCGTGTTCCCTTGCTATGACTCCTTGCCATTCTCCAGCCCAATAAGTTTGAAAGCTGTACTTGAATCATCAATTTTTCTTGGTTTCAACTTACATGACATTTCATAGTAAAAGGAAGGCCAATTTTGTGTATAATTCCGTGGTTCCATTCCATCTATTTATAAGTAAGCTGCAGCTATGGAACAGTGCACACATGCTCCGTCATGACATCTGTCCCTGTACTTGCTGCATTGCTCACATTATGTTTCCTTTAAGAAAATCAATATGCTCTTAAGTGTGGCTTTCCCTTATCTCTTGGTCATCAATATTACCTACATTTGGACATTCTGCCAATAGGTGGAGAAATTACATTGTCCCTTGAAATTACTGTTATGTGCTTTTTCAAAGCGTTGTACTAATGAATTATTGCACTTCAAATTTTCCTTTAATGATTCTCTACTAGAATAGATAATAATTGATTATGCACATAGGAAATAGCATTGCGGATTTCCTGTATGTGTCTGATTTCCATACAATCAGGTAAAAAAAGGAGTCTAAATGTAAGAGCAATGGATGCCTTTTAAAATCAGTTTCTGTTCTCACAATAACCAATTTTACATATGGTCACAATTACTTTTACCTCATTATTGGATTTACTTGATACGTTGTGCACTGGGGATGCTCCTTTTTATTGGATTTACTTGATTAAGAACAATACTGAATACTGCAACTGGAGCCTGAACTCTCTAGTTTAATAAGAACCCAATCAACAACTGATTCATACTCATTTCATATTTGAGACACTGATATGTGGGATTAAATATTAATTGTCAAATTGTGGCAAACTTCCATTTGACATTGTTGACCCACTCCTCTCATATTATTGGACAATGGGTTCAAGTCTGGAGGTTGTTTTTGCAAAAGCTATCATAGCACAACAGTCATAATTTTGTGTTCTCTGAATCCTTGATGGCAGCTACTTATTTGTTTCAATGTTGTAGCAAGAGGGTAAGTGAAACACCCCTCTTTAAAGTGTTCTTCCACATCATAGTTTGGAGTTTTTTTTTGAAACATTTCCTGTAAAAGGCCTTTGCTAACCCTTACGATTTACATCTTGTTTTCAAAACCTTCATTTGCTTGACTTTTCATGTTCATTATTTATTTTCCCCAATTCATTAGAGATTATTCTCCTAAATAATGCTTAGGGAGGTTTACCTCTAGTGGCCTTGCTTTTCCACCAAACTCTTGCAATTGGTTTAGTTCGTTAAGGTGAGGTCTTTGTGAGTGCTTGTATTTTAACGGATTGAACCTAGTTTAAGTCATAACTCATATTAAGAAGTCCAAATCTCAAATCAATCCGAAATATCGAATTTAAAAGAAAAAGAAAGACTTTTTGGGTGTCTCAACCGAAATCTTTAGAAATCCTCGATGTAAATTTCTAAATCACCACAACCCAATATATGAATGTAAAAGTTGTCTATTTTCTGCAAAATAAAATAATAGACTTTAAATGAAAACCAAGTTTGTTCGATGAGTTTGACATATTTAATACACTTATATCACCAAAACATAACCTATACATGCGTCTCATAAAAACACGTATAGCATCTACAAATCATTACATGCCACAAAAATAATGAAGCTTCCCAAAACCTATGCTTCAAGAGTTTCTTTCCCCTTTGAGCTGCTTGCCTCCCTCCGTGGTGTCACTTGTGACCATGTCGGCCTCCTTACAAGAACTTTCTCAACTGGCACTAGAAGCGCCTCTTGGGAGGTTCTCGACCATGTCACCTTGGGCCTAAGTGGCAAGAAAAGTGCATGTGTCTGCTCCACAGTGCCACTTGTGACCCCATCAACCTCCTTCCAAGAGCTTTCTCAATTGGTGTCGAAAGCGCCTTTTGGAAGGTACTCGACTATGTCACCTTGGACTTAGACAACATAGAGCAAAATAGCATGGCCATACATGATCGTTGATGCAAATGAGAAGCCAAAATGAAGTATATTTCCAAAATCGATTTTTTTCATGCAATACAAAAAACCACGAAATAAGAGTTTGTGAGTGGAAGAACCTCACCTTGGGGTCTCGTTAGAGAAGATCTTGCTTGCTCTTCCTAGCTTCCCAATCTCTTCTTGGTTACCTTGATGGCAAGCTTCTTCTTCTGTTCACTTGTTCTCTCTCCTCCTTCCTCCCTTCTCTATTTTCTCTCTTCTCTTACGCTTACTTCAATTCTCTCGAAAGAGAGATCCTCCCCCAATTTATAGGATCCCTCATCTTCCCTATCAAGAAGCAAATTAATGTGAGGGATTTTGTGTTTTATTTTTGTTTTTGTGAAACATTCCTATATATACACGTGGGCATGGAGGAAGAAGAAAAGAGTCAAGGCATCAATGGGGGATGGCTTGGAAGCCATCCCCAAAGGTGTAAAGGGGTCTGCTTTCGTGTGGGCACGCAGGTGAGCAGCAGCAGCTGCTCGTTGCAAACAGCGAGCAGAAGCCATCCCCAAAGGTGTAAAGGGGTCTGCCTTTGTGTGGGCACGCAGGTGAGCAGCAGCAGCTGCTCGCTGCTTGCCTTTCTGGGGGACTGTGGTGTCCCTTTCATGGAAAGGGACCTCATGATCCATTAAGGGGGAGAGTTGGTGGGCTGCAGCCTGCTGGCTCCTCCCTCCTTTATATAAATATATATATATATATACACCTACACATATATTGAACCCATATACATGTAGATCTACATATCAATTCATTTGACCCATTAGGTTAACTGAATTTTTCTCAAAATTAAGTCCGAATTTATTTTCTCAAGTCTCCAAATATTCTAAAAATATAAAATATTTTGAGGTGTTACTGGAAGGTTGCGTACTTGGAGCCTCCTGCACACTTTTCTTATCTGGAGCCTTGATTGCTTTATGTGATATTTCTTATTTGTTGAAACGTTGATGAATAATTAATGCATCTTAAGTTGCTCTTTCTAGCCTAGTAAAATTTTTACACCCTTTACCTCAGTAATTTTATGGAGATGCTATCTAAGTCAAAAAATAATAGAAGCTATTGAATTATGGTGCTAAACTATTTGCCACATTAAGTTTGATGTATCTGATATTAATGCATTGACACTCTGGAGAATCTCTTCCCTTGTATATTATTGTGACTTAGTAGACCTGGCATTATATTTTTTGGTGAAGTGTATTACATTTCTTTTAATTTACTTGTTTTGAATAACTAAAGGTACTGTTTCAGCTTGGAGAAATCATATATCTTCAACCTGGCCCCTGTTTGACATGGTTTCTGAGAGAAATAATTTTCTACTGCATTTTATTTTAGCAATTGTGCTGGGAAAGTTTAGAAACTATGTATTAGTAAAAGCAGCTCATCATTAAGCAATTTTATAGTTAAAGACCAGTGGGCAGTTCTTTCTGCATAAGCTGTTAGGCTGCTCTTAAATTCTGGCTATAGGATTGTTGTTAATGCTCAAAATATTCTTGCTTGTAGTTGCATTCTCTCACATTTCTGTGCAGCTTTGTATCCCATTAGATAACTTGGTGAAGTTTCTGTGCGGGTCTCTTGCTGTTGACTTCTCCTTTTGTAAATCATTCCAATTTCTGCAATTGTTGAGGAGTTTAGAGAGCATACACGTTGAACTCTTTCTGGATAGTTAATGAAAGAATGGCAGAAGTTCCTTAACTTTTTATAGGCTTGTATAATTGGTCATGTAATTCTTATCTCAATTGCTTTCTCTCTTAGATTGGTTCTCTTATTGTTTCTCTACCAGCATAAGGTCTCATATGTACATGAGATCCTTCTTTTCCGAAACGTTTCTAGGATTTTGATGTTTGGGTAAATTACCGAAAAATGCCGAACTTCAATTTGTTTTGCGGATTTATTCTGAACTTCCAATTTTATCACTTAACCACGATAACTTTAAAAACGTTTTCAATTGTGTTCTGTAGTCAACATTCAGCTAAAAAAAACAAAAAACAAAAACTTTATATTGCTCTGCGTAGAAGTATTGCATTCATATAGCACTTAGAAGGTGCAGGGTAGCAAGAGATTACTTTCTTAATGGAAGTGACATATCCCAAGATAACTTAAGCTCCTCTTCATCATCATCATCATCATCATCATCTGCTTCTTCGTCCATCTATATGTCTTTCAGCTTGTTTCTTAAGTATAGCCTAATCCCTTCGGCCTTGGCCTTGAACATTGGCACTTTGTGTATAAACTCAAGACATCAACAGAGACATGACAAACCAGACAAGAATAATGTGAAAGTGTGAAATGCTGCGTAGTGCATACAAATGCTACCTTCAAGCAGAGAGAATCGTGCACTGATAGCCACTGTTCCTTGAATTGTTCATTTATTTTATTAATTAACATGGCTGTAATTGAATTTCCTTTCAGTAATTGTTACGTTTTGAATGAGACAAAGCAATGCGTAATTGGATGTTGGGAACGTTTGAAGTCTGAAGCTAATCATATGGTTGAAATATGATTTATCAAGGTAGTTATATCTAATTTGGACTTTAGTGAATTATCCACTGCAATGCGAATGGAAGACTGCAAAATGAAAGCATGGACCATGATTGGTGTATTGAACCAAACCCCCTCCACCATAGACTATATAGTATTTGCAAGTTGGTAATTGTCATTTCTCATCTGTCTGGCCCTTCAATCACGTATAATGAATTAGCCAAATATAATTAGAATTCTGATTTGTTTGGTCCTAATTTTATCAAAAAAAGAAAAAAATTCTTCATAATCATTGAAGTAGTTGACCAAATGATCTAAGACAGATAAAGGTCACTCTCAAGGTAGGATTTTTTCCCCCTTTGTTTGGGGCTTTGCGAGAGTGCTGTGTTTTATAGTCTCTTCTTTTTATTTTATAAATATATTGTATTGGTAATTCAAACTTGCCTTTATGTCTTAAGACTCCTTTGTGTCCATACTTCATTTCTTTTTTTATATATATTCTTTTTACAAGAATTAAAGGTTGTCATGGGGTTGATGCAAACCATTTAACTCAATTTGTAAGGAACTTGGAAACATTTAAATACCATACCTTGCCTTGGGGTGTATTTGCAATTAAGCTTTTCATCTTGTTAAAATTTCGGTAATAACCTCATTTGTTTCTCATTGAAGTCATAGATGTTGTCTGAATCTGAAGATTGAGCTCATAATCTCAAAGTGGTAACATGATATCGTCAAATCCTCATAAGCCATCACGTGGTTGGTAAAGATTTCTAGAAAATCATCAAGGAGAATGGAAGACCAGATCCCTAGCTTGTGTTAGTCATTGGTCGAGAGCTAGCTTAGCTTGTCAAGCTCTTGTATTCAAAAGAAGCTGCCGTCCAATTTAAAAACCTTTCCTAGTCAAAGAAAGGCTTCAATGAATATCATATCATGTATATAGTGTACTGGTCTATATATGGGTTCCACTTGACAACGTTTATCACGATGCTATGATTATTCCTTGTTATAGTGTCCTTAAAAGGACTTTTTTCATAAGAAGATGGTAAAATGAAACACGCTTTTGACCACATCAATACATACAGACATACAAACAGAGAATTTTCAATTTTGTACAAAAATTATATAGATGCGATATTTTTATATTATTATAATAATATGATTACGTTTAGGTAGTCATGAGTTCACCTAACAAGAAAAGGAAGATAAGAGCAGTCAAACTGAACACTTCAGTTTTCTTTTCCTGAGATCAGCAAGCAATTGGAAACGTGGACAAGATTACAAAACGAAATAATGAATGGGTTGAAATTAAAAGCAATATCACAAGCATTATTTTGTACGAAAATCAACACCGTGGATATATTGAGAGATCACACCAAACTGTTTGTATATTAAATGGAAAATATTCTTTATTGTAACGCAGGAAAACAAATGTTCAATAATAATGCCAATATTACATCAACCGCACCCTAAAAAATGGAGGAAAAATCTGTAAATTAACGGTAATTGATCTAATGAAGCAGAGCCAAGGCAATGGACAATAAGGTGACCGGCAAGGCAGCCGCGGCCAACGACGACGGAGCGCCGTTTGGTGGCGGAGGAGCGGTGGTGCTGGATGGAGAAGGGGTGCTGCCTGACGGAGAAGGCGTGGGCGGAGGAGTGGTGCTTTCGGACGGAGAAGGCGTGGGCGGAGGAGTGGTGCTGCCGGACGGAGACGGGGCTGTGGGCGAGTTGGGTGTGGGGGCCGACGGTGATGGTGGGGTGGCGGTGGAGGTGGGGCTGGGAGAAGGTGAGGGGGTGGCAGCGGCAGGCTGGGGGGCCGGAGAAGCGGATGCGGAGACATTGATGGCCAACTTCTGACCCAGGCTGCAGTGCTGACCGAAAGTGCAGATGTAGTAGTGCTCGCCGGCCGCACTGAGAGTAATATTAGTTGGCCCGTCGGTTGCAATGGAGATGGGGCTGGTGCCGTTGCAGCTGTCGAACCCCGCCTTCGTCACCGTCGCCACGTCGTGCTGTCCGGTGGCGTAGTTGAAGACTACGCATCCAATCAAAAACAAAAGGTTAGATAAGAGCGAAGAAAATATATATTTCGTGTTGTAGTGTTGGACGTGATATATATATACAACTGAATTTATAGCCTTAATTACCAAGAACATCGCCGACGGTGAAGGTTTGGTTGGAAGCCCATGTGGAGTAGGCTACGGCGCCGCTGGGTGGGACGACCCAACCCAAGGCATCTCCGACTACATGGGTAGTCTTAGCGGCGGTGCTCTGCAATAGAGCAGCCACGACCACCATTCCAAGAAGCACCATTTTCATGGATGCCATCGCCTTGCTGTGTTGTTGATGAACAGGTCGCCCCCGATCTCTCTCTCTCTCTGTATATATGTAGATATATAGATGTATTTGTTGAATTGGTTTCTGGGTTATCGCTATTACAACGAGAAGTGAGGTATTTATAGAGAAAGAGGGAGAAGAGTCAGAGTGCCAATGACGAAGCTTGGTTCGTCACACGGGTCAAGGCAGCAAGAATCGTCAACTCTATTCCTCTCCTCTCCTATTACAATGGAGATGGATAATTAAAATAAATTATTTAATGTTTGTGGGAACATGCCTAACGTGAACGTCTCATTATTAAAATTTCCAGAGAATTTTTTCATAAGATTTTTTTATACAAATCTTCTAAGATTTAAGACTTAGAGTTATTTTATTATATAATTTTAAATTGTGCTCTATCTTTAAATTCTTTTAATTTTTGACTAATTTAATTTAAATATCAAAATTTTTTATTGAAAAATATCTTGCGCCCTCTAATCTTCTTCACTTTTGCAAAATCTGAAGTGTTTAAAGATGATTCTTTAAGATCTAAATTTATTTTTGGATCCAAACACTAATGTTGATAAATTTTAAAGTGTGTTAATTATTTTCAATGAAAAGTATTTTAAATTTTATTTTATTTAACTTGAAAATTAAAAAAACGTGTAAAAGAAAATTAACTCTGATACCGAAGACACGTTAGGTAATTGGTGGGCCCGGCGGGGTGGAGGAACTTCCAGATTCCGCCGCGTAGCACCGACTCAAACTGGACTTTCCGGCTGCTGACCGCCTCCGCGTTTCAGTATCTTCGCTGGAACGCCGCGATCGGTCAAAAATGTACGGTTGCTTGGGCTCCATTGCTTGGAACAAATCTTAATTGCTAGGTCTTGGGTCGTTGAGATGAGATGAGATGGTGGCTTGATTGATTACTTCATACGTGAATTGAATATTATATATATGCATTGCCCAAATGTTTATTTGACACAGCCTTTTGTCGCTCAATATTAATTTCTAAAAATTTATTTTGATAACAAATTGAAACCCAAGTGAATTGAAGTTGTCACTTACTTAGCATTTAGTATTAAAAATTCCCTCGATAAAGTGTTTTTTTTTTTTATGGATCTTAACTTGAAAAATAAAAATGAATTATGTTAATAAAATAATTATGGACTATTGAATCCTTTTGGATAAAAATTTTAAAAAAATTAGTTTATTTGGTTTTTGACTTAAAAAAATCATCAATCTTGATCAATCTATAAACATGCCTAATTTTTCATTTTCCCTTGAAATTGAAGCAATTAATATAGAGAGTGTTTTATTTTATGTATGATCTTTTGATTTAACCCATTCCATTTTAATATTGTGTTTGGTTGGGCTGAAATATTGTGTTGGTTTCCTGGGCTTTGACAAATTGAGATTGGGCCCACCTGTTCTGGTGAGGTCCATTTGAGACCAACCCAGGATTGTTTTGTTTTTTTTTTTATAACTCATGTGTCTAAGCTTCACCCACTTAGTCTTAAAAGAGATCGATTTTCCTCTTAATTCGGCCTCTTGGTAAATTAGATATGATCGTAAACTTATACACTTTCAAGCACACACACAGTCAATTTTCATCAAATTATACATTATCGAAAATTCATCACTCCCAAGAAAAATTAAAAATTTTATCACTTGCGCCATATCCTCGGGGCTACCATGATTGTTTTTTATTTTGGCTGAGTCAAAACGATAGAGTTTCGCCGGAATTTGGTTATAAAAATTATATATATATATTAATTTATAATCTTATTTTTATACATTTTTGTCTGAAACTCCCCATTTGTTTGATAACTTTATTCGGATTGGGATTGACAATGAATAAAAATTCAAAAATAAAGATCAGTAGTCGTCAACCTGGTATAGAATACATTAGTATAGTAATTTTAAAAATTAGAAACTTAGAATCAAAGCTAATTTATTGTATAACATAATCTTAATTATGTTTGAGTAGGAGATGTAAATACTAAATTAAATACATGTCTTTCATATGTCTTTGTTGATAGAGAAATATTATTTATAACATAATTTATTTTATTTATTTATTTATTTTTAATTACGCACTATTAAGAACGTTTCTATTATCCGGCCCTACGATGTTAACATGAGATGTAAATCAAGAAATTTAGCAGTCAATTTCAATCTCTGGCATGCCTGTTAAAGCGAGGATGATGTACCTTTTTTAATCCCAAACCTAACCACTCGGCTATGTCTTATAGGCTTTTTTTTTATTTTATGTGTGAGAGAGAGGTAGATGTAGTCAAATTTGCCATTCTTGAATAGTTTTATATTTTTCAATTACACATTTTCTTCGCATCCAACTTCTCTTGTGGAAACACAGCAAGAAAGCCAGTGGCCCAAACCCTAAAATACACCAACCCAATAGAGTGGGTTTTTTTTTTTTTAATTATTTATAAAGATGGTGGCCTAACTCTACCTATTGTAATCAAATGATTGTCAATTAAAGATTGGTTTTGGTTGGTTGGTTCGTTGAACGTGGCAATGAGATTCCTAGAGCTTTTCAATTCAGCGCCCCCCCCCCCCCCCCCCCCCCCCCGCCCCGCCGGGGCGCCTTCTTTATTTTTTTTTCCTTCTTTATTTCCCAAGGCGACTTTAAAAAAGTTTTGCCATCTCATCACATCTTTTTCAAGGCGAGGAAAAAATATTTGACATGACAAGCAAAGCCTAAAGCAACAATATATAATTGTCCATACTAAAACTTATTTAATTATGTATAAAAATGTAAATGGGTTTTCAAATGACTCATGTACATACTTACTTTAATAAATTTTTAAATAACTCTTATATTTATATTTCTTAGTTATAATTTTTTATATTTATTATTATTAAAATATAATAATTAAATTTATAACGTGGATATATTAAGTACAAGTAAAGCAAGGCAAGAAAATCGAGGTGAATTACAAGTCGGGAGAAAGTGGTTTGTTGTTGTCTAAAAGAGAGTTCATACTGTTGTTGTTCGGGGGGAGAACTCATGTTTTTATTCGAGGGGAGAGATCAACATGTTTGAGTCTCCCAAAGAAGTAATTGTAGGCTTAAACAAGTAGCATAGTGTTGAAGCGAAAGAGAAAGATATATGATTACCTAAGGAAAGCTTCGATGTTCAAGAGGGAGCAGCTATAAAGGAATACACGGTTAGAAGGCATGCATGGATTCTTCTCGCGTGGGTCCTCAAATGTTTAAATTAGAAAAAGTCATGAATAAATAGGTGAAAGTGTCCAATAGAAGAAGTAGTGGTCTTTCATCTAGATAAACAAGCAGATTAATTCATGTTTAGGTGTTGTTATGTGTAAGATATGATTCGGGAGAAAATCCCAATAAACAAGGAGTTCTCTTGGGTTAAGCTTAAAAGAAATCCCCCAAGGAGTAGGTCTTTGAGAGAAGGAATACCTTGTGAGGCGAGTTGCCATTGGGCAAGACAGTGATAGAATAGTGAATTATTCGAGTGAAAATCTCCTTTGTTGTTCCCCTCGGAGAGTAACTTGATTAGGTGTGATGCTTTTCATGCAAAGAAACTTTTCCGATAGAACATTATTTTCCCAAAAAAACGTGCTTTGTCCTAAAGTATGTCATTCTTTCAAAAATTGGCAATTCTTCTGGGAGAACATCTCTTTGTCCCAGAAACTACACTTCCATTGAAAGAATGATTTTGTTCAAAGATTGGGTTACAACAATATTTATTTTAATTTTAAATAAAATTAATTAAAATGCATAGAAAAATCTATTTATATCCTTAATTATAGTCAGCACTTATGACACCCTTAAAGGATAAATTATAGTCAACACCTTTAAAGTGTCAACAAAAAACAAAATAAAATAAAAATACCTATAACATTTGAAAAATAATAGTGAGAGTTCTCTTTGCTTTACAGCTTTGACTATACTCTTTCTCTTAATCGTTGTTAAAATTGTTAATATGAAAAAATATATTTTCTCCCTTTCTTTATTCTTTTCTATTGTCCAGATAAAATTTAATAATCTATTGATCTCTATTCGACGGTGGCTAAACTATATTCGACAATAACTAAACTATCATCGAACGCAACAAAAAGAGAGATTGATACACATGCATTCTAGGCAATTTATCATACAAGGAGAATGGAAAGGGAGAGACGGAAAATCTGTAAAAATAATATAAAAGCAAAAATATAGCTAAAGTTATAAAATTAAGAAAAATTTCAGTCTTTTTATTAAACCCTAAAAGTGCTCTCTAATTTACCCTTATATATGTATATTTTAAATTTCCTCAATAAAGATATATATCCACCTTCCCTCCATCATTGCCTTCACAAAATTATTTAGTCATGGCCGGTGCGGAAGTACTGAAAAAAGGTGATCCTTCTATATTATATAGCAATAGCAATAGCAGCCAGCCTATCACGTTTACAAAAGTCACCACCTAAACCTCAAGCTAATTTATTGGTCTCCAGACAGAAAAATTTAAACATGTAAATCAATCCACATGACAACTCAATCAAACATACAAACAAAGAACCAAAAAAAAAAAACTATTCTAAGGGCTACAGGAAAGCCATGGCAATGGTCATGATGATGAAGGAGGAGGCGCCGACGGCGGCCGGCGGGGCAGAGTTGGGTGGCGGAGGAGCAGTGGCTGCCGGCGGTGGCGGGCTGCTGCCTGGAGAGGCCGGCGGCGGGGGGCTGCCGCTCGGAGTGGCAGCAGAAGTAACATTAATGCTCAACTTTTGGCCCGAGGAGCAGTGGCTGCCGATGGTGCAGATGTAGTAGTTCATGCTGGCTGAGTCTAGCTTGATGGTTGCCGGACCGGTGGTCACAATCTGGTTGCCGGCGGTGCAGCTGCTGAACTGAGACTCACTCACTGTGGCGACGTCGTGTTGTCCAGTGGCAAAATCGAAAACTGCAAAGTAGATAAGATTTTGAGTAATGATTTAGAGCTGTTTTTGGATTTCAGTCTTGGTAAGTCCTGTTTGGTTTTGCTGTCAGTTTTAATGTATTTATGTTGGTGAGAGAGTGGAACAGGGCCTAAGCAAATAATACAGGGTTATCTTGATTGTTCCCTTCTTATTCACTTGAATTTTGGAATGTTATAGATTATCAACATGGGTATTCTAGAATTCTGTCAAGAATGGGGACAATCAAGGCAATTAAATCAGCTATCTCAAAACTCTAAAGTTAGCTTATTTTTTCTTACTCTAAAATGAGTGAGATAAGATTAAATTAATATAAAATTAAAATATTTTTTACAATTTATATATCAAATGAATCGAGATTAAAAAGTATTTTAAAATTTTTATTAAATTTTTAGAATGTATTGTAAGACATATGTTTCTTTTTTTTTTTAAGGGTCATTTTTTTAATCTACAAAGTTATATGTGGTCCCGTCCTTGACAAACACGACATACATGTATGTGTGCATAGAGATTGAACTTTACCTAGAGAGTCTCCCACCGCGAAGGTGTGTTTCGCCGCCCAGTCGGAGTAGAAGCTGGCACCGCTAGAGGGGATCCTCCAGCCGGAGTCATCGCCGACGGTGTATGATGCCGCCGTTGAGCCCTCCACCAGGGCAGCCACCACTGCTATTGCAAGGAAAGCAAGTCTTGCCATATGTTTGCTCGAAGGCGTCTCAGACAAAACTATGGTGCTTGTCTTGTGTTCAATGAGTCTAGGTCGCCCCTGTTGCAGCAACTCAAGCTTGGATGGCCTTATGGGTTTTGTTCATTTCATTAATGATATAAATAGAGCCAAGCCTAACTGCCCTCTTCGTAGTTGGTGAGGTTCCTTATTGGATGGCTGCCACGTGGAGGGCCAGTGTTTTCCCTGAGGTATTTTATTATTATTATTTTCTGTTATTGGTAGCTTAGTTGCCTCATGGGGTTGGTATATTTAAGTTGAAAGTCAAATGAGAAGATAGGCATCAAGAGAAGGAAGGAACATAGAAACCAGACAAGGTGATACCCGCATAGAATAACAGTATAATCCTCACCAAAAAGTGATCGCAGCGAAAGTGATACACCCAAAATTTTCAAAAGTAAATTAATTATGTTGAGAATAAGTCCCAGTTTCAATTCTTGACATATTCATCGGACCAAAACTCTATATCTCAATTTGACCCAAACAAATCTTGAAACAATTTCCTGTTCCGTAGCTAATGATCGATCCTATATAGATTGATTCTGATACCACTTATAACACCATAAGTTCTTTCTCAAAAATGTTGCAGTAGAAGGCGGGTTATGGGTTGATGATGAGACTCAATAGATTAATCTGGCAACAGTGAAACAGATTAATCTGGTGCTAAACCGATGTACATTGCTTAAAACAGAGAAATTTACGGACAATTCCTACTAGGGTCTGCAAATGGCAAGAATAGATGAAATAGACAGATGATGCACTGCAATATGTCATGAGATAGCAACCCACTAGTATGGAGAGAAGATTTATTCGGCATGCACAAAACAAATAAAAATTGCTGAAGCAGATAAAAATGATCAGCAATTCCTACTGCCATTTCTCACAGTAACAAGAATTGATGATTGCTCAAATAGGATATGAGATACCAAACCTATGGCTCTGGTATGTAAGTTCATGCTATAAATCTAGGAGTATCCCAAAATTTGCTTTTTTATGAATTCAATCGGAGAAGCAGCATCAAAGCAGAGGTGATAGCCAATACTTGTTCCAGCTTTGAAATGTTACAACTTAATTTAATTATATATATGTATATTTTAATTTCCCAAATGAATATATTCACTGTCTCTATCATGCTTAGTCATGGCCTGTGCAAAACTGAACAAAAAGGTAATCCTCTATTATGGTAGCCAGCCTATCATGTATACAGAAATCATCATCAAAAACTCGAACTAATTTATTGGTCTCCAAACACAAAAATCAAACATGTAACTCATCAACAGGACAACTCCATCAAACACACAAACAAATAAAAACCATTAATGGTTGAAGGAAAGCTATGGCAATGGACATGAGGATGAAAAAGGCGGTGGGACCATTCCCACCGGGGCTGGGGCAGAGATGGATGGCAGAGGAGGAGCAGTGGTGGTGGGTGGAGAGGTAGGGCAACCAGCTGCCGGCGGCGGCTGGCTGCCGCTTGGAGTGGAAGCAGAAGTAACATTAATGCTTAACTTTTGGCCGAGGGAGCAGTGGTTGGCGATGGTGCAGATATAGTAGTGCATGCCGGTTGAGTTTAGCTTGATGGTTGCTGCTGGACCAGTGGTCTGAAGAGCAATTGGGTGGGCGGAATTGCAGCTGTTGAAATCAGCCTCAGTCACTGTGGTGACATCGTGTGCTCCGTGGAAAAGTTGAAAACTGCAAACTTGAGGGAATTTTAATGATGATATAGAGCTAGTTTTTGATTTCAGTCTCATCATGCCCATTTGAATTTGCTGTCAGTTTTCAAGTGAAGGAAAGGGTGTTAGCACTCAGTGTGGAAAAAGAAAAAATGGAAAATCCCAACACACGAACACCTTTTTTCAACGCCTGTCCATTTTTTTGTTAGTCACTTGAATTTTGGAATATTCCAGAATATCAACATAGGTGTTTTAGAATTCTGTCATGGATGGGACAATCGAGACAGGCATTCTAGTTGTTCTTTGAGAAAATTAGAGTTTCAAGCCAATAGAGCCGCTCCAAAATGATTTGAAGCCCAGCTAGATTAGGGCTAGCTAGTTCAAGATCGTCTTTTTATTTAAACAGTTTTGAACTTAATTTTTAAACTCACATAGTAACAGTTTGAACTTGATTTTAAAGTTCAAATAATAACCGAGCCAAGCTTAAATTTTTAGTCTCTCAATTCGTTTCTACTCATGAACAACCTAGTTCGTGGTTTGTTTGTAGGTGTTTATAAACTTGTGTATAGCTTTGCCTCTTTATAGGCTTAAATGGAGCATATTTCAAAATAATGTGTTCTTTTAATAATTAAGAAATTTTTCCACATTATTTATATTATTCAAGATTTAAATATATATTGAAATACATTAATTTTATATGTTCTACTGAAACTAGTCAGAAATTAAATTGTAATAACCTTCAACGTTTAAAACTTATGAAAAGATTTGTATAAACTCATTGAAACCTCAATTAAAAAAAATAAGTTGAGATTGAACCTTCTAAATAAACAAACTTGAGCCTCATCTTTGAGCCTGACTCAAACTCAGGCTCGGCCCTGTCCGTCCAATAAAATTCTAACAAATAAGCCCGAGCTTCTATGAGTTCATTTCAACTTGGCTTGTTTACAGACCTGGGGACCATCAAGATGACTAAATCAGATATTCCAAAACTACGCGAAAAATGAGAACACAAAAGTTATCGTGATCTTCCCCTTCTTTGCACGCATGTATCCGTGCGTAGGTTTAACTCTACCTAGAGAGTCTCCCACCATGAAGATATGTTTCATGGCCTAGTTGGCATAGAAGCTGGCACTGCCAGAAGCGACACTGCCAGCTGGAGCTCTCACCAACGGTGTATGTTGCCGCAGTTGAGCTCTCCACTAGGGCAGTCATCAACTGCTGTTGCAGGAATGCCAGGTCTTGCCAATGTTTGCTTGGAGGCATCTCAGCCAACACCATGGTCTGTGCTGTGTTCTATAGGTCTAGGTCAGCCCTGTTGTAGCAACTGAAGGTTCGGACGGCCTTATAGGTTGTGTTCATTCATTAATGAGACTATGTAGAGCCAAACCCAACTGCCCCCTTGGTGAGGTTCCCCTATTGGATGGCTGCCGTGTGGAGGGCCAGTACTTTCCTTGAGGTTATTTATTATTATTGCTGCTGTTATTACTGTTATTATCATTATTTTTATTCTGTTATTTGTAGCTATATTATTATTATTATTTGTAGCTTAGTCGCCTACTGGGGTTGGTACATTCAAGCTGAAAGTCAATGAGAAGATAGACACAGGGGGAACTGGGAAGAAACATAGAAACCTGACATAAGTCTTGTGATTGTTACATTCTATGGCAATTTACTGTTGTCTTGGGTTCCTGCCGAATAAAAGTGGGATAACGGCTGGATATGTTATTGTAATAACAGAGAAATAAGCTCCAAAAAGTGCGACTATCATCAGTGAAACAGTAGATACAACAGAGAAGAAGATAATCTGGCACTAAACCAATGAACATTGCTTAAATAGATAAAATCTATCGATAATTCCTACAGTGAGTCTGTAGATGGCAAGAATGGATGATAATACACCGATGATGCCCTGTAATATGACGTGAGATACAAATATGGGGAGAAGATTTATTTGGCGTGCACTAAAAAAATATACATTGCTGAAGCAGATAAAAATGATCAGCAAATCCTACTGCCATTTCTCACGGTAACAAGAATTGATGATGTGCTCAAATAGGATATGAGATACCAAACCTATGGCTCTTATAAGTCAGTTCATTGTATAAATCTAGGAGTGCCCCAAAATTTGCTTTATCATGAACTTAAACCGAGTAGCAGCATCAGAGCAGAGGTGACCAAAACCAAGGAGCAGGATCCAAACCAACCTTTACCTAGAAAATCCTGTAACAATGGCAACAAAAAGTATGTATCAAAAAAATGATCAATGGTGAATAGTAAGAAAAATATGGAAAAGGTCAATGGTGTCACAGTAGCTGAAATAGTGGTCTAACAAGTAATTCTTAATGCATCTGAGTTCTAAATGCTCCTTTTTTAATTATCATGCATGTTGAACAAAAAAAACTAGCCTAACAGAGACAATTGTGACATAACGGCGTTAGTCTTTTGCCACTTGATTGAAGCATAATGATTCTAGATGGGCACAAAATAAAATAGAACGAAAGTAGCCTCCAGATAATTAATATCTTTCCATATCAACTTAAAACCTAATATAACTTCAACTATCAACTCAAAACCAGAGATTTGCTGAATTTCTAGTTCATCTGTACAGGTAGGTTGAAGAAACATTTACACTGTTTGGAACTGGAATTTCTGAATGGAAAGGAAGAGGAAGGCAAAATAAATGTTCTTAACTATCTGCATGTAAGTTATTTCATTTTCCTTTCCATTGAAAAATTCAATTTGCAAATGGAGCATTAAATAGAAAAGGAAAAGACAATCATGGTGTTCTTTCTGCCTTTCTTCTATTCCCTTAATTGTGCATCAAAGGACCAAAACCCTTGGGGAGGGGAAAATTAAGTTGCATAGCAAAGCTGTGGTATTCATGAGTTTTGAGATGTTCATATACCAGACTAAGTACCACAAGTTGCATAGAATTTAACTGCAGCAAAATTAAATTAAACAAAATTTATGATGTTGTAAAGTACTAAAATAAGGTGTGTGAGAATCCCACATTGCTTTAGCAAGGAGGACCTGGGCTATATATAAGGAGGAGAATCCCTCCCCCTGTTAAGTTAGCTTTTTAGGTTAGAGTTCTACCTCTGACTTCTCACATGGTATCAGAGCCAACCCTTGGCTGTCGTGGTCATGGACCAATACCTTGCTCGATCACCTGGGCATGTATTAGTTATTGGAGAAGCTTCGGCATTTTTTTTTTTTTTTTTTTTGGAGGGGGGGGTGTGAGAATCTCACATCGCCTCAGCAAGAGAGACCTAGGCTATATATAAGGAAGATGATCCCTCCACCTGTTAAGCTGACTTTTCAGGTTGGAGTTCCACCTCTAACTTCTCACATAAGGAGTACAGTTTTTCGCCAAAATAGACTTGCTAGTAAAGATTTGAATTCAATTGTAAGAATCAAAATATCTCTCAAACTTTGTAAGGCTGAGCTCAAGTTACATTGAAAGATCGGAATATCATATGCTGACATCTAGAGCTGTAGTTGCTCTTAAAGTTGAGAAATTAAATGTTTTTTTGCTATCAACTAACCAATTAATTTCTCTCTTACAAACGTCCTCTTCCCCACCCACCCACCCCCAGAATGAAACCCCCCCCTCCCCTTTCATTTAGTGCATCATTTCGACTTGCAGTTTGAGCCTGAAAACAATAAGTAGAAAAGAAACTGGGAAAAGTGGTAGCATGTCCTGTTAAAGAAAGATGAGAAACAGATGCTAAAGACACTCCCCCCACAAAAGTGTCACTCCACAGTGCTTACAAGCTGATTTCTCCAACAAAAATACTACCCCAAGGATACAAATATTTCTATAACAACTAAGTCTGTCCTATGCCATAATGTAATTGGAGAAAGAGTTGGCTGCAGGAAAGTTGGGTTTACATAAATCATGTTCTTATTATAGATCTTTGCTAGGTTATTAATTGTAAAACATTGTATGCAATTCTTCAACAACAGACACACTAAACCTTAACCTCACTAAGTGGGTCACCTACATGAATTTTAATTCGCCAATCATCTCTATCATGGCCATTATCTTCTATAAGATCATTATACTCCATGTTCACCTAAGAGTTTTCCATCTAGTTTTCTTTGGTCTTTCACTATTTCTTTTGCTAGAAACTTGTTTTATTCCATTCACTCTCTTTACACGTGCTTCTATTTGTCTCCTTCACATGTTTAAACTATTCTAAAAGGGTCCAACCTTATTGCATATAACATCAATGAGTTGAAACATAGTGTGTATATGAATAGAACAAACTACAGAGTACAGACAATATCAATTTCTTCTGTAATCGGCCAATGTTCTAATAACCAACTCCTAAGATCAATAGAAAAAAAAGGTGAAAATATTTTGCCTACAGCTGCAACTCATTTGAGTATACTTTGTGCTAACCAAGTCTCAAGTTCTAGCCATCTCATCCCATTTTCACAATCAAACATAGGAGATATAGAGATACAGATAAAGGTTTCCGTAAAGGTTAGAGAGATAAAAAAGATAAACATATAGGAATTAGAGATCAAGAGAGAGAAAAATACTTTGTGCTATCCATTGGGATTTTAAAGGGGTGGTTCTTGCCTCTTTTATCCCCTCTATGATTCTATGTGTTCATGTGTTAAAGGCCTTGGACTAGTTGCTGCAAGATTGTAATGGTACATCAAAAGGTTGTTAGGCCTGTTATGACATCAAGACAGCCATTACAACAATGCAGGGACCATTACACTTTGAACTTTAGTAAAACTGCTAAATCATGGTTTAATGGGATCAAAATTTGTCAAAATTGCAGTGTGATGATTTTGATCAATTCCTAAAACCATCAACTACACCAAGCTTAGAAGGAATCATATGTATTTCAAACAACTCACTCCAAAATCCTAGATTGTTTCAGCAATTTTGGCCTATAGAAAAACCATAATGCCAAAGAAAGCAAATCTTACTGCTATAAGTTTGTTTTTTGCGTGTTTTTTAATCTTTCATTTCTATTAAGTTTTACATACTTGAATTTTCACAACTCAACCCCACCTTATTGGTCTACCAAAAAAGTTAATAGTATAGTATTTGACCCCAGGAGAGCTTAAAAATCAACTTCGGCTATGAATACCTGTAATATTACAAGTAATAATAACAGAGTTGACTGAGGACGACTATCATATACATAAGAGCTAATATGGTATGTTTCGGTTATCCATGGGTCAACATTATGGTTAAGTAAGATTTCTGATTTGTCAAGAATGATATGGCTTAAGGGAGAAGTTTGTAGTAACTCAATTCCACATCAGTAGCCTATTGAAAAGATATTGGATATGCAAAAATTAATGAGAAGGGACATAAGGTGTTACATGCACATTAAACATACATCTTTAGAATTTTCATTAGTAGCAAGTCAAGATTGTAAGATGTTCAATGGGTTAAGATTAATGTATCTAGATCTTGTTGCACTTCTCACTTAATGTTATCCTACTATTTGTGAGTACATCACAAAAAGTATAAAAGAACATGAGAGAAAAGTTGGGCATTTAAATTGAGGTGGAAAATATGAATGGCTATTATTATTTTACTGTAACTAGTGGGACAAGTAGCAACCACCTTGACTCATACTGACTTACATTAAGTTTCACATTAGAAGTCAACCATACCAGTATAAAGGTGAAGCCAACTGGTGTGATAGGTTAACCATATGCAATTAGAGCCGAACAATGCATAAAATCATATGGGCATGAAGCAATCTAATGCATGGTTCTTTTGACCTTAATTGCGTCCCTTAAATTGTAGTTTAGGGCGGTACATGAGTCGTCAACAACAACAACAACATATCCAACTTTTATCCCACTATGTGGGGTCGGCTACATGAATTATAGACTTTCATGTATTTCTGTCTTTTGTCATATCTTCATTTAGGCCCATACACTTCATATCAAACTTTAATGTTTCTCCCAAAATCTTCTTGGATCTGCCTCTACCTCTTTTTTTTGACTAATTATTCCATTTCATCAACTCTCCTCACAGGAGCGTCTCTTGGTCTCCTTCTCACATGAACAAACCATCTTAGTCTAGTCTCTCTCATCTTCTTCTCGATTGGCACTATTCCTACCTTATTAGGAATAACTTCATTTCTAATTTTATCTTTTCTTGTATGACCATACATCCATCTTAGCATCCTCATCTCCGCTACACTCATCTTTTGCTCATGCCGATATTTGACTGCCTAACATTCTGAGCCATACAACAAGACTGATCTTATGGATGTCCTATAGCATTTTCTTTTTAGTTTTAATGGAATTTTACTATCACATAACACCCCTAATGCATTTCTCCATTTTAGCCAACCTGCCTTAATTCTATGCATGACATCCTCGTGAATTTCTCCATCTTTTTGAATTACTGATCCCAAATATCGAAAATGGTATTTTCTTTGTAAGATTTGGTCTTCCAATTTTATTATAACATCCTCCATTCTTGCATTCTTACTAAATTTATATTCCATATATTCTGTTTTCCTTCTACTTAATTTAAATCCCTTAGATTCTAAATTATTTCTCCACAACTCAAGCTTAGTGCTCACTCCCTCTTTTATTTCATCCACCAACACTATGTCATTTGCAAATAGTATACACCATGGCACTTTTGTCTGAATGTGTTTAGTGAGTTCATCCATTACTAAAACAAATAAGTATGGACTAAGTGCAGAACCTTAATGCAGTCCCATTGTAATATTAAACAGTTCAGTATCCCCCTTGCATGTTCTGACCCTTGTCTCTGCTCCGTGATACATGTCTTAAGAACTTGTATATAGGCTATTCGAACTCCTTTCTTTTCTAAAACCCTCCATAATACTTCTCTAGAGACTTTATCATAGGCATTTTCTAGATCTATAAACACCATATGTATGTCTTTTTGTTGATCCCAATACCTTTCCATTAGGTGCCTCAGTAGGTATATAGCTTTCACTGTTGACCTACCAGACATGAAACCAAACTGATTTTCTGAGACATCTGTTTCTTTTCTGAGTCTCTTCTCTATTACTCTCTCCCAGAGTTTCATGGTATGGCTCATTAACTTAATTTCTTTGTAGTTTTCACAATTTTGAACATCTCCTTTGTTCTTGTATATAGGAACCAAAGTACTCTTTCTCCACTCATCTGGCATCTTTTTTTTTTTAAGGATTGCGTTAAATAATTTCGTTAGCCAGAAGATGTCCTCTTCTCCCATGCATTTCCATGCTTCTATTGGTATATTATCTGATCTCATCGCCTTATAATTTTTCATTTTTTTTAATACTTGTCTTATTTCATTTGAACTTATGTGTCGATAAAATGTACAGTTCACGTTCCCTCAGAGTTACTAAGATGTCCCAACCTAACTCTTGTGTCCCCACCATCATTGAATAATTTTGTGAAATACTTCTTCCATCTCTCCTTAATCACTCCCTCATTCACTAATACATTTTGGTTTTCATCTTTTTTGCATTTCACTTGGTTTAGATCCCTTATTTTTTTTTTTCTCTTGCTTTAGCTAATTTATATATATCCCTTTTTTCATCTTTTGTATCAAGTCGTTTATATAGATTCTCATATGCTTTTGACCTTGCTTCACTAATAGCTCTTTTTGCTACCTTTTTTGCTTCTTTATAATTTTTTAGGTTTTTTTCATTATTGTACTGATATACAGTCTTATAGCAAGTTTTCTTATTTCTAATTTTCAATTGTACCTCTTCATTCCACCACCAAGACTCCTTAAGTTTTAGAGCTCTACCATTTGTCTCTCCAAGGACTACCTTTGCCATGCTTCTCAGGGCAGTAGCCATTTCCCTCCACATTTGGTTTGCCGATCCTTCTCCATTCCATTCCCTTCTACCCCTTAATTTTTCTTTGAAGATTAGTTGTTTCTCCCCTTTTAAATCCCATCATCTAATTCTTGGATTTTGTTTTATGTGATTTTTTCTCTTCCAATTTCTTACTTGGACGTCAAGTACCAAAAGTCTATTTTGAGTAGTCAAACACTCCCCCGATATCACCTTACAATCCCTACAACATAACCGATCCTCTTGTCTCATGAGAAAGTAATCTATTTGGGTGTTTGATGTGACATTTTTATATGTGATTAAGTGTTCGTCCCGTTTTTTGAACCTAGTATTGGTTATAATGAGCCCATATGACATAACAAAATCTAGAATAGACTTACTCTCATTATTAATTTCCCCGAATCCATACCCTCCATGTACCTCTCTATAGTCGTTTCCGTCTCTACCTATGTGACCATTTAAGTCACCTCCTATAATCACTTTCTCTCCTCTTGGTATCATTTGTATAAGTCCCTCTAAGTCTTCCCAGAATTTTTCTTTTATCTCCTTACCTAACCCCGCGTGTGGTGCATATGCACTAAAGATATTCATAGTTATTCTTTTTTGTTGAAAGATAAGGATACAACAACCAATCCTAAAGGAATGAGAAGATGATCCGTGGAAGAGATAAGAAGAATAAGAAGAGGATAACTCTTCCGAGTTATTCTCATGCTTATATATACTTGTAGATTAGTTAGAATTATTTTATCTTGTGCTAAAGTTTAGAAGTTTATCTAGTAGCTAAGGTTTAGGACATAAGTTTGATAAGTTGTATCAAACTAGGAGTCTTGTATATTTATTTCCAAAACAACTATCAGAAAAGTTAAGAACGATAGCTTTAATTCATCTATCGGATTTCTTCATGGTATCAAAGCTCAGGTTCGAGTCTCTGTGATCACCAATTATTTAGAGTTCTAATTGTAAAAGAACTCTCTCAACTTGCGCCATGGCTGATGATCAAACAGCCAGTACGGGAACGTCTATTCCCCCTCTTACAACGAGCAGTCCAGTCCCTGCAACTGCATCACATTCTTCCGCAGTTTTTGATGGATCTTCCCTCCAGATTACTTTACACAAGCTGAATGGAACCAACTTCCGAGAGTGGTCCCAATCAGTTATGCTTGTGATTAAAGGAAAAGGGAAGGTAGGCTATCTAACCGGAGAAATCATGAAGCCTAGCCAAGATTCAACAGCCTATGGAGTATGGGAAGCTGAGAATGCCATTGTCATGGCATGGCTAGTAAACTCAATGGAGCCAAAGGTAGGAAGAACTTACCTTTTTTACAAGACTGCAAGCGAAATCTGGAATGCAGTTCGAGAGATCTATTCAGATCTTGAAAATACTGCCCAAAGCTTCCAAGTTCGATCCACCATTCGATCAACAAAGCAAGGTAACAATACGGTAACTGAATATTACAATACCTTGATTGAGTTATGGCAAGAGGTTGATCTCTTTCACGAGATCACATGGGAATGCTTGGCAGATGGAAGGAAGTATGACAAGATGGTGGAGAAAGAGAGGATATTTGACTTCTTACATGGTCTAAATTCAGATTTAGATGAGGTAAGAGGCAGATTGCTTGGGACTAAGCCCTTTCCCTCTATGAGAGAAGTATTTGCCGAAGTAAGAAGGGAGGAAAGTAGGAAGAAAGTAATGCTGCCCAGTGGTTCAACAAATGAAGGAATGTTACAGAACTCAGCTTTAAATATATCCCGTGGCCGGCCACCTATTACAACTAAGGGAGAGATACAGCGAGATAAGCAATGGTGTGATCATTGTAACAAGCCCTATCATACTAGGGACACATGCTGGAAACTACATGGGAAACCGGCTAATTGGAAACCAAGAAGTCAGCGAAAAGGTGTGCAGTCTGCCTATGTGGTGGAATCTGAAAAAGGGAATTCAACACCAGCACCGATCTCTTTCACACCAGATCAACTAGAAGCCCTTCAACAATTGTTGAATCAGCAATTGCTTAATCAAACCAAGATGCAGAAAACAACCGAAAGTATGGACAACAACAGCAACCAGGTGGTATCCTTAGCTAAACAAGGTAAGATCAGTCATTCTTTGTTCTCAAAAAGGCTGACCACAGGTATTTGGATTATAGACACCAGTGCATCAGATCACATGACAGGTGATCTTGAAATTCTATCCAATTTTAAATCATGTGATCAGAATATTACTGTATTTATGACTGATGGAACTAATACTTTAGTCCAAGGAAGGGGAACAACTTATGCAGCAGGGCTAAGATTAGAGTCAGTCCTTTATGTGCCAAATTTGAGATGTAATTTGCTGTCAGTAAGCAAGATTACTCAAGATAAAGACTGTTCAGTGATATTTTCTTCTTCTCATTGTGTATTTCAGGACAAATCTTCGGGGAGGATGATTGGCAAAGCTGAAGAGAAGGGAGGTTTATATCAACTAGTTAGTCTTGATTATCAAAAGGAGTGTAGGTCATTTGTTCAATCCTCTTTAGCTGCAGTTTCAGATTCTGATTTAATGTTATGGCATCAAAGATTAGGACACCCTAGCTTCGAGTATCTTAGAGTCTTGTACCCTTCAATTTCTATCAATAAAATCCAGAATCTCTATTGTGAACATTGCATTCTTGCAAAACAAACTAAGAGCACTCATCCAAAGCATTCCTACAAACTGTCTCAGCCATTTCATTTAATACATAGTGACATTTGGGGACCAGCTAAGCTTTCAAACCTAACAAACACTCGATGGTTCATCACCTTCATTGATGATCACACACGAGTTTGTTGGGTCTTCCTCATGAAAGATAAATCAGAAACCTATATGGTTTTTAAACGGTTTCATCTCATGGTTAAGAATATTTTCCAAACTTCCATTCATATTTTGAGAAGTGACAATGGTAGAGAATACTTCTCAAATGACTTTAATCATTACCTAAATGAGCATGGTATTGTTCACCAAAGCTCTTGCCCATACAACCCTCAACAAAATGGGGTAGCCGAGAGGAAGAACCGGCACTTACTTGAGACGGCTAGGGCTCTTATGTTCACTCAATCAGTTCCGCATTCTTATTGGGGAGAGGCAGTTCTTACAACATTCTACCTTATAAATCGTCTTCCTTCAAAGACCTTGAACTATAAGACTCCCTTAAATGTCTTCCTTGAAGCTTTCCCTCATTATTCCAGGGCCCTAAACACTCTTGTTCCTAAGGTCTTTGGGTGTATTTCCTTCGTACATCAAAACCAGTTAAATCCATCCAAGCTTGACCCGAAAGCACTTAAATGTGTGTTTGTTGGATATTCTCCTACCCAACAAGGCTATAAGTGCTATAACCCAACAACCCGCAATTTCATTATTTCTTGTGATGTCACCTTCCTTGAAAAACAACCATTCTTCCACAGCACAACTCAAAATGAAAATCTAGTCCAGAATTGGAGTACAGTCATTTCTGTACCCCTCAATCCCTTTCCTAGTCGTTCTTCTACTGAAACATATCAACGGGAGGAGAAAGAGGAGACTGAAATCCAACAGGATGATCAAGACTTGACCAAACCTCTAAAGGTCTACTCCAAAAGACCTAAAGCTACTACTCTTCAGCCAACCAATCTGTCCGATCTGGAGGTAAGTCCAAGTCCAAACAAGACAGTTGACACTGATATCAATATACAACAGCAGCTTGCTGATGACTTAAATGTCCCAATTGCATTAAGAAAAGGAAGAAGGATGTGCACCAAGTATCCTATTAATGATTTCATCGGGTACTCAAAGCTGTCTCCCTCATTTAAAGCGTTTACTATCAGTTTAGACAGTGTAGCTGTCCCTAAGAATGTTTATCAAGCATTGCAGGATGAAAACTGGAAGATAGCTATTATGGAAGAAATGACAGCCTTGGAGAAAAATGGTACATGGGAAATTATGGATCTTCCGGAAGGAAAGAAGGCAGTTGGCAGCAAGTGGGTATTCACTCTAAAGTATAAATCAGATGGAAGTTTGGAAAGGTATAAAGCAAGACTGGTAGCTCAGGGATTTACTCAAACTCAAGGCTTGGATTATGAAGAAACGTTTGCTCCCGTAGCCAAACTCAATTCAATCCGAATTCTATTATCCTTAGCCGTAAACCTGGACTGGAAACTACACCAATTGGACATCAAAAACGGCTTCCTCAATGGAGATTTAGAGGAGGAGATTTATATGAGGATACCACCAGGGTTTGAGAAAGACAATACAAGAGATAAGGTATGCAAATTGAAAAAATCTCTATATGGCTTAAAGCAATCACCGAGAGCATGGTTTAAAAGATTTAGTGATACTCTATACAAGTTGGGATATAAGTAGGGACAAGCGGATCATACTCTCTTTACAAAGATCAAGGAGGATGGTAGGAGAACAATTCTAATAGTCTATGTGGATGATATCATTATCACGGGGGATGATAACCAAGAAATTGAGAAGCTAAAAGAGCAGCTAAGGCAGGACTTTGAAGTAAAAGAGTTGGGGGAACTGCGATATTTCCTTGGTTTGGAAGTTGCAAGAAGTAAGAATGGTATTTTTGTATCCCAAAGAAAATACACTATTGATTTGCTAAAAGAGACTGGCAAATTAGGGTGTAAACCAGCAAGCACACCGCTAGAACCTAACTGGAAGAACAAAGAAGAAAAAGAAGAGCATCTAGTGGACAAAGGAATGTACCAACGATTGGTAGGCAAACTCATTTATTTATCTCACACCAGACCGGATATTACCTATGCTGTGGGTATTGTTAGCCAATTCATGCATTCACCTACTAGGAGACACTTGGAAGCAGCCTATCACATTCTCAAATATCTTAAAGGAACACCAGGCAAGGGTCTATTATTCACAAAAAGCCAAGACAAAGGTATAATAGGCTATGCAGATTCTGATTGGGCAAGAGCTATGGAAGATAGCAAATCTACATCAGGCTATTGTACAAAATTATGGGGTAACTTAGTAACTTGGCGGAGCAAGAAACAACAAGTGGTAGCTCGTAGCAACGCTGAAGCAGAGTATCGTTCAATTGCTCAAGCTATTTGTGAAATGATATGGGTGGAAAGAATGTTGAATGATTTGTCTATCCCAATATTATCTCCTAAGTTTCTTTATAGTGATAGCAAATCAGCTATCAACATTGTCAACAATCCGGTGCAGCATGACCGGATGAAGCACGTCCGAATAGATCGCCATTTTGTCAAACAGGAACTTGAGGAGGGCAATATCAAGCTGACTTACGTACCAACAAAAGAACAACATGCAGACATTCTGACCAAAGCAATGGGAAAACAGGGTTTTGAGTATATCAGAAGCAAGCTGGGAATATTTGATATATATTCCTCAGCTTGAGGGAGGCTATTGAAAGATAAGGATACAACAACCAATCCTAAAGGATTGAGAAGATGATCTGTGGAAGAGATAAGAAGAATAAGAAGAGGATAACTCTTCCGAGTTATTCTCATGCTTATATATACTTGTAGATTAGTTAGAATTATTTTATCTTGTGCTAAAGTTTAGAAGTTTATCTAGTAGCTAAGGTTTAGGAGATAAGTTTGATAAGTTGTATCAAACTAGGAGTCTTGTATATTTATTTCCAAAACTACTATCAGAAAAGTTAAGAACGATAGCTTTAATTCATCTATCGGATTTCTTCATTTTTAGACCAACCTTTACCATAATAATTCTATCACATATTCTCTTTACATCCACTAAGCTTTTATCCATAATAATCCCCACTCCATTTTTCGCTCAATCATTTCCTGTGTACCATATTTTATATCCAGTTTCTGATAAAGTTTTTGTTTTTTTCCCTACCCATCTCGTCTCTTGAAGGCACAGAATATTAATCTTTCTCCTAATCATCACGTCTACCACTTCCACAACTTTGCCTGTTAATGTTCCTATGTTCCACGAATCAATCCTTAATCTATGATTTTGGTTTTGGCCTTGACATTGAATTTGATTTTGTTTTTGTTTTTGATTTTGGTTTTGATTTTGATTTTGGATTAACTTCTTTACCCACATCCGTCAAAGTAAATGCGAGGACTCTTCCTTATTTGTCACTACATCTGGGCGCCGATGTAGCCCTATTTCACTTGACACTACACGCAGGCAGTGTAGCACGTCACTATGAAGGGTTACGCCCCAACGATTTGAATGAGCTGCTAAATTTATCCGTAATCTATCCTGCTAAATTTGAATGAGCTGCTAAACAACCAAAGTTTGAGTAACTTGATATATTTGGACAGTAAGAGTGCTTATTAACTTATAGACCTCAAAAGGTAATTGAGCTAGACTGGGCTACATTAATAAGAGCCAACATCAAACTATTTCCTACAGAGCTCAAAGAGTCCCTTTTTTGGGTAGAAGTAGAAGTATATTCTCTACTGCTTCTCTCAGGTAATAATTCGAGTAATTTCATGCAGCCAATCTAAAAAACTAAAATTCCTCTTTCACCTCCTCTGCATGGCTATAAAAGGGTCAACCTAGATAACTCATAACTACTAGTGGAGGTACTGCACTGTGTGCCTGTTCTTACCTCATTAAGTACCTTTCTCATGCAGTCTATTTCTCACCTCACTTCCTAATTGCATGAGTCTATTTGTTCCCTCTTAGAAAATAAAGTATCAATTGATACCAAGGAGGCCAAAATAGACATATATATTCCAATCAGAAGTAGTCAAGCTTTCTTCATTCACATTTTCTAGCATATAAACAGATATTTATACACACTGTTTGCTTGTAGTAACAGTTATATAGAGCTTTCTGAGAGCACAAAAGATCATACATTTTCATGCTCACCGAATGAGATGAGTTAGAGAACCCTTTACTCCTTAAAGCTCCTGATAATTTGTGTTCATCTAGAAGGTAAATCATGATGCCTTTTTTAACTGTGCAAATCTACCTCGATTTAATCATTAACTCTTTCTAATCCCAATTAGTCATCAGCAGCAGCAGCAGCACAAGCCTTAATACCTCTAGGTGAGGGCTACCACATGGATATTAGATCTCCAATCATCCCCATCTACTGCCAACTTCACAATCATCATCCCTACCTCCAATCAATATTTTTTTTTTTTTTTACTAATTATGATAAGGAAATAAAACCCACTAGTAGCCACAATTCTACAACATTTTTAACAAAAGAAAAATAATTGATAAGGAGCAACAAAACAAGGCATTTCAAAGGGATAAAGAAATTCAAACCTTTAATGACAAAATAGATGAAGCTGCAGATGAAGATTTCATCCCAGCAAACCCAATGTCATAAGAAATGTTCCCATCAGGTTTATATAGCCCAAAGTTCCTCTCTGAAGTTGCACCAGGCTTCAAATTCTCATTAAAGAGTGCAAAGATATATGCCTTCAACGCATTCTTTGGTCGCCGTGGGGTTCCCTTCTTCTTGGCAAGCCTCTTACGCAGGTTATAATTGTAAGTCCTTGCATTGTTTATGGTAGCGGCAGCTTCATTTTGATCTCCATGAGAAGCCCAGCCAGTCTCTGTAACTATAACTTCCATCTTTTTAAATCCAGCATCTTCAAGAGCAGCATATGCTGCATCAACCTGAGCATCAAGCATGTTGTCATAATGCAGGTCAACTTTCTGATCATATATACCCTTGTTTGACTGGAAAAGAGTATAATTTAGATCAATTTCACTTGGATTATATGTGTAGGCCAGAAATGGGTAAGCATTCAAACAGAAAGGTGACCCTATCTGTGAGAAGAACTCCAAGAGTGGCTTCATATATTGCACAACATTGTCTCTGAAAGTACATGAAGAGGGAGGGTATGAATTCTCAAAAACAGCCTGTGAATGTGCAGTGGAAATCTGGATTGAATCAGCCAACTGAAGCTTTTTCGTGGCATTGTGAACATTTTTCACTGCACCCAAAAGTGCTTCCCAAAGTGATTGATCAGTCCCCCCCAGAACTTCATTTCCCACAGCAATCCCAACAATATTTGTCTCCGGAAGGAATGCCTGGACATTTTCTTTGACCCATGTCAAGGCATGGTCGGGGTTATAACTCATATCTTTCAGGTTACCATTTGGAAGTCCAATCACTAATTCAAGCCCTGTTCCACTGAAGGCCTTGAGGACACTCTGGTCAGCATCGTATATCCGAACATTCTTAATCTTTGCTGCTCGGAGGAGTTTAGCGACGTTATCAGGAGAGGGAATGTTATCTGCAATTCTGCCATAATTTATGCCATATGTTCCAGTGAATGCTTCCACTGCCAAGGAGAGTAAGAAAAGAACATAAGCAATCCATTAGTCACTGTCTCATTCAGCTATCAAGATAGCATGACAACAACAAACTTCGCTAGCATGTAATAAAAAAACCATCAATAGAAACAAATTTCTCCATCAGATACCATAACTACTAATAAATAATTGACTTCAGTCCTATATCTTGATCGTAGGAACTACGTTTTTCATTTCGTTCCACTAAAATCCCTCCGCCATGAAGCACAACATATCCCTTAAAATGATGCATCTAATTTAAATAACTGTCTGAAACATATTTGACTTTCTTTTGCTTTTTTCACAATTTAATACAAACAAATAAAAAACAGACCAAATACAATATCCGTGAATCATAGAGTCCAACAAAAATAAGCCAGCAACAAATTAAGGGAGAAAACTTTAAAATCAGTGTGGCAACTACGCAGGTCGTTCAGTAAATAATTAGGAAGTTTTGGAAATTGTTCAACACAAAGTACAAGCTTGAAGAGTGGATTAGTATGAACCAAAACCCTCGAGTACTTGAAAGTACTATTCATGAGAATCAAAATAACTATTACTAATACATCAAAGAGAAAAAAAAGAAAAGAAAAGAGTGGTTTCTTTTGACCAGGCAAATGCTGAAAAAAAGTAAATAGCTCGAGCAGAAACATTCGCAATCCCTTCGTGAAAAATTTCAAAATTAACAACCCAAATTGTATCATCCAAAACCAAATTAGAGTCGACAACCCAATCTTCCACCAAATATAAACCCAGATCATACTCGTGAACAATCACGATCATTGATTCAAGTCCAACCCAAACCAACTCCACCCAATTGCGAAATACAGTGCAAAATTTCAAAATTTTTTTGTTTTGTTTTGCCAAGAAACCGTAAAGTTACCATTTGGAGTGAAGCCGATAGAGAGCACGAGAAGGAACTGGACGAAGCAATTCAAATTCTTCATCGCTTTAGGGTGAGGACGATCAAGTTCCGCACGGTTTCTTCGCCACGCTGCTCCTTATAATTAGTACTCCGATATGCCATAAGACCGCAGACCACGCTTTACCCTCTTCCCATCGCTTATCGGCAAAATTATGAGCCTCTCTCTATCTGCAACGTGGGAGCGTGGAAGAGGTGTGGATTCCGGCAGCCGGAGCGTGGCAGTTCAAGGCGGAATCCGGGGGGTTTAAGGGGTGGTTTTCTAATTCCAAGTGTTTGACGTTTGGTCTGAACGAAAAGTGTCGATTAGTAGAGCCGTGGGGTGCTGTTGTTGACTAGACAATCCGCTTTCGCCACGTCATACAACTTTTGTGAATTTCTGATATTTTCCGAGGAATACTATTCAGGCGTAGAAATAAACAGTGATGAAGAATGTAGAAGTGTTTAATTAATATATTATATATTTATTTAAAATATATAAATAATAAAATCTATTTTATATTATTTTATATTTTTCAAATAAATATATTTATATAAACAGTCACATCACTATTATTCATCTCTATTAAAAATAAATAATATTATTCTATCTTTATATTTATATTTTATTAAAATATTTCTGTCATAAGACTAACATGTTGATAATCAAATTCAAATATAATATAATTTTTATAAATTTTATTAAATTATATATACTCTTAATTAAAATTAGATACGTGTCGAGAATACATATAAAATAATCAGACTTATATTTATATAACAAATTTTAAATTTTTACCTATTAATTTTTTGTCACACTTGAATAAATTTAAAAACCCCTTAAATTTTCCAATCAAGATTCAAAACCACATACCTCGAAACAAAGCAAAACTTTAAAAATATTCATATTTCTAATTTTTTTTTTATTGAACTTTTAACACTTTTACTTACTAACCCTTTAAAATAAAAAGCAAAACTTTAGTCTTTCATTCCTCCACTTTGGTGGCCTCAATTATTTATAGCCAAGCAAAAATATACCATGATTCCACCATCACACATCTTGATCCGTACACTTTCATCTATATTCTTATCCCATCAAAATATTTATATGTAGCATTTAACATTTTGTATCTAGTAAATATATATATATATATATACACACGGAGTATATACATATACCATTGAGTTAACAATAATTTTTAGAACACTTGTACTTTATTTTTAATATTCAACCACTTACATAATTAATTAGTAAAATATTTTAAAATACAATGCATGTTAATAAGAGGGTCGAGAGCTGAAATAATGTATAATTATTATGATTTGTCTAAAAACAAAATGCATTACACAAACATAACAAAATCTATAAATACAGTTATTTTATTTTTATTATTGTTGTGGAGAGTCTCATGGAGGTGAGCGAGTCTCAACACTTTAAGGGAGGATTTGTCGATTATTCCTTGTATTAGCCTTTAAGAATGAGCGTTCCTTGATTTTGTGTCAAGTTTTTCACAAACAACGTTAATTGTTGTTGTCTTGATACAATAATAAATTTATAATATGAGAAAGTGAGGCGTAAGTCTCAGGGCGTCCAGAGAATTCTAAAGTGTCCATGAGACCTTTAAAATGGTGTCGAAATATTAAGTGATTGTGAGACCTCTAAAGTGACGTCGAGATATCAAAGTGATCGTGAGAACTCCAAAGTAGTGTCGGAGTATTAAGTGACTGAGAGACTTTCAAAATGACATTGAGGAATCAAGTGACCAAGAGGCCCCTCATCCTAAAGTGTTGTTGGAGTATCAAGTGATTGAGAAATTTACAGAGAAAAAAACAAGTTAGGGGTGGGGTCAGGCCACTCGCGGACCCTCCAATGCTCATTACGTCACTAAAATTCTAATTTCTCTTTAGACTAAAACTAACTTAAGTATCGGAGGGTTCGCGAGTGACCTTACCTGTATCTCGAACTTACTTATTTTTCTACAGGTCTCTTAGTCACTTGATACTTTAACAACACTTTAGGGGATCTTTTGGTCACTTGATACCCTGATGCCACTTTTAGTTTTAGAGCCTTTTGATCACTTAATACTTGAACGCTACTTTGGAGGTCTATGAACACTTTGAAACTTTTTAGGTGTTCTAAAACTCATACCTCAATTTCTCGCATTATAAATTTATTATTATATTAAACCAATAATAATTATATTTTCTTATAAAAATTCTATCTTTTTACATAACATCTTTGTATGTTCGAGTTATTTAGTCTTGAATATATATAAATATATATATGTGTACACGTAATTAATTCTCATTGTCAAATAATATTATATTAATTAATTAAATCACAATAGATAGTATATGCCTTTGATCTTTTCTTTTCTTTTTCTGGTCTTTTATCATAAAAATTAACTGATGAAAGGTGAAGAAACACAGAAGAAGACAATATGGATTGAGATCATGGAAGAAGCTCTTGGTTCCCTGTCTCTCTCTATATGTGTGTGTGTGTGTGTTGTTTGTGGGGGTGAAAGTGATAATTTTCATGAGTGTAAAGCCGACCCTTAATTAGAAAGGAAGGGATGGTTAGAGGTGGGTTGAAATTAATGAGTGATTAATATGCATGCCTTTGTGGCTAAGCCAAACTTGATGTTAATTAATAATCATATTGCAAAAGAGATTTTACCGTGATGGAAGTTGCTTTTCTGCCCACCAACTGCAACCAAGCGAATCTACCTTCTATATTCATCTTATATATATATATATATATATGATATAGCCACAAATGTTCTCACGCCCTCTTTCATGACTTTTGTCAAAGCAAGCAACGTAACAGTTTCAATGATATAATTTTTTTTTTATTATAAAATTTTTATTTAAATATGATAAAAAATCTATCTTTCTTTCCTGCCTATACCCTCTGCTCTCCCTTAGTACCTTCTATACAACGCTAATTGGTATTGTCTCGATACAATAATAAATTTATAATGTGAAAAAGTGGGGAGTAAGTCTTAGGGCGACCAGAGAGTTCTAAAGTGTTTATGAGACATTCAAAGTGATGTCAGAGTATCAAGTGATTGAGAATCTCTCAAAATGACGTCGAGATATCAAGTGATTGTGAGACCTCTAAAGTGGTGTTAGAGTATCAAGTGACCAGGAGACCCTCAAAGTAGCGTCGGGGGATCAAGTGGCTAAGAGACCCCTCTTCCCAAAGTGTTGTCGAAGTATCACGTGATCGAGAAATCTATAGAGAAAAAAGCAAGTTAGGGGCGGGGGTGAGGCCACCCACGGACCCTCCAATGCTTATTACGCCACTAAAATTCTAATTTCTCTTTACGTCAAAACTAACTTAAGTATTAAAGAGTTTGCGAGTGACCTCACTTGCACCTCGAACTTGCTCATTTTTTTGCAAGTCTCTCAATCATTTGATACGTTAACGACACTTCGAGGGGTCTTTTGGTCACTTGATACCCTGGCATCACTTTTTTTTTTTTTTTTGATGACGCAAGTGTCTAGATTTCACCTGCCTAGTTTTGGAATAGACCGACCTTCCCTCCTGATTCAGCCTCCAAGTAAATTAGATGTGGTCATAAGCTTGTGCACTCCCAAGCAGATATGTGATTAGTCTCCACCAAATAGAATATTTCTGATTCCACTAGAAGTTGATTCTCCATCACTTTCAAGAAAACTTGAAATTTTTACCACTTATGCCATACCCTGGAGGCGTAATGCCACTTTTAGTTTTAAGGTCTCTTGATCACTTGATATTTTGACGCTACTTTAAATGTCTCACAAACACTTTAGAACTTTCTAGATGCTCTGATACTCATATCTCACTTTTAATTTTATAAAGACAACAATAATTATATTTTTAAAAAAATTCTATCTTTTTTATATAATGTTTTTGTACGTTCAAGTTACTTAATCTTGAAGATATATAAATATGTGTGTACACGTCATTAACTCTCATTGTCAAATAATATCATATCATATCAATTAATTAAATCACAATAGATAATGCATATGCTTTTGATCTTTTTCTTTTTTTTTTTTTTGGCCGTTTATCATAAAAGTTGACTGATGAAGGTGAAGAAACACAGAAGAAGGCAATATGGATTGAGAATCTGAGATCATGGAAGAAGCTCTTGGTTCCCCCCTCCCTCTCTCTCTCTCTCTCTCTCTCTATATATGTGTGTGTGTGTGTGTGTGTGTGTCTGTTGTTTGTGGGGGTGAAAGTGATAATTTTCATGAGTGTAAAGCCGACCCTTAATTAGAAAGGAAGGGATGGTTAGAGGTGGGTTGAAATTAATGAGTGATTAATATGCATGCCTTTGAGGCTAAGCCAAACTTGATGTTAATTAATAATCATATTGCAAAAGAGATTTTGCAGTGATGGTGGTTGCTTTTCTGCCCACCAACTGCAACCAAGCGAATCTACCTTCTATATTCATCTTTTATATATATATATATATATTATATAGCGTACCTTCATTTTCATTATAAAACTTTTTTTAAATAAGATAAAAAGTCTCTCTTTCTTCCCAGCCTATACCCTCTCCTCCTATACAACCAAAGTCTTAAGGTCCTATTCTATTACTGTTGATTTGGTAGTTTACAAACATTATTTTTAATAGATCGTGCTACTTGTATTGATAGGATGACATATTCGATATGTCTGGCTTCATGAAGTCTGAGACTTCATCCAGAAACAATAGTGGCAAAGTGATGAGATGGTGCAGTGACGATTGGCGCAAGGTGCTACGGTGAGGCAACGACAATCGCACCAGGCATTGTAGTGGAACGACGATAAGATGCAGCGGTGGTTGAGCAAGGTGCTACAATGAGGCAACGAGAAGATGCATGATGCATCGGCGGTTGATGAGGCAGTGAGGCAATGTGGGGCGACGATAAGGCAAGGCGAAACTTGTTGGAGGCGACCATGGTAGAGGACAAAGAAGGCGAATAAGGGCAGGGGTGGTGAATCTGCAAATTAGGTGATGGCATTTTTGTTATTTGGTGCATTCGGTCATCCTTATTTGAGCAAAGTAGCATTTTCCATTCTTAATTTGTCATCCACCATTATAAATATTAAAGTTTTGCAAAGATATATAGTTATTTGTTATATATAGCAAATGAATAAGGGTTAGCATGAAAGGTTTTGTGAAATGAATAACGTATAATTAAATAATGACTAGTGTGACGTGATAATTAAGGTCATAAGACTAATTGTGCCTACAAAAATGTTACTTTGCCCGAGAAGGTTATTGAGAGGCTCTAAAATGATAAAAATGCCTTTTGCAATTGCTTCCCCTTTTTTTCCATGGTCAACGCCTCTCTCATCTCTGCCCTTTCCTATAGTCATCGTCGCCTTTTCTCCTTACCATTTTTGCCTCGCTATCGTTGCCTTGCACTGTCTCGCCTTTTGCTCATCGACCACTGCAGCATCAATCACGACAGATGTAGCAACAACGATGGGCAAAAGACGAGACAACGTGAGGTGAGGAGGCGCGAAGCAACATCGACCATGGGAAGGGGAAAAGATGAGAGAGGCGACAGACATGGAAGAGAAGGGGAAACAATTTTAGATGGCATGAGTGTGAGAGATGTTTTTGTCATTTTAACATATTTATGTCAATCAATGGGTAAGTCTCTCGAACAAAATAACATGATTCATGTGGCTAATAGCATATCCAAAATCCAACGGGGTGGGGGAGGGGAAATTACTGTGAGAACTAGAAAGACCAAAATGCCCTCCAACATTTGAAAAATGCCCTCTGATTAGACGAGACACAGAATCCAAGTGACCTTATCCTCTATAGTTCCGAACTGCCAAAAGCCAACCCTTTGCCTCCTTCCCACCAAAAAAAAAGGCCGAAAATAAAAAAAAATGGCCACAATTTTCCTCTCCACTGCAAAAACCTTCCTCCCAGCTCTGCTTTCTTCATCATCTTCGTCTTCGTCTTCGTCTTCTTCACCGGCTTCGCCTTCAATTCTTCTTCAGAAGCGCAGTAGTGCTAGGCCAATTTCAACTCTCTGCAAGCCAGCGAGTAGCGATGCGAGACATCCTTATCCTCCAATTCTCGCCAGAAGAAGCCTCTCCATCAGCCTCACCGCAGCCTTCCTCTCCACCCTGGCCGGCGGCCATGGCGGCTCTGCTGCCAATGCCGCCATTCTCGAAGCCGACGACGACGAGGAGCTCCTGGAGAGGGTGAAGAAGGACAGGAAGAGGAGGCTTGAGAAGCAAGGAGTCATCAGCTCATCCAACAAAGAGAAAGGTCGGTTTCTTCGCTGTGTAATTTCCTTGACTTGGTGCTTGAAACTGCACCCGATTGGCTCAATTTCATTCTCTCTGTGTGTTAAATTGCAACTTAATCAATGCGCTGTTGAGCTATTGGTAGGGGTCAACATTCGGTTAATTAAACTGAATTTAACCGTAATTTTAGAAAACCGATTTAACTGAAATGACCACATTAACCAAAGTAACATGAATGAATGAAATGAATCGAATTTGGTTAGAAATAACAATATTAATAAAGTTTACTAAAAGTTTAAGGTGTTTTAGTAAGTATAATTATTGCAATAGGCATCAATTTCATTGTTATTTGAGTGGTAATTTTGTAAATAGTCTAAAATTAATGGCGTTTTTTAAGTCTATTAGGTTGAAACTTGAAAGCCAAATTATGATCTTCAAACTAAACCAACAACACAAATACTAACATTTAAAAATTTAAAACCGAATTGTGCCATGAACATAGTCCAGCAGTTGAGGACGAGCATGAATTAAAACTTAAAGAGCCCTTGGACTATAGCCGGTTGGGGTCCCGTGTTCGAATCTCATCGTTAGGTTTCATGATTAACCTCTCTTGCAAAAATTTTGGGATTGAGCTGCGGGACCATTAAGGTGAGAGATTTCACCTTTTAAAAAAAGATAGAAAATGGAACCTAAAAATTTAAAACCAAATTAACCAAACTTTATTGGTTGGGTTTGAATATTCGATTTGTATTAAACGAGCGCTCACCCCTAACGGTTATTATAATTGATTTCAAATGTTTGATAACTTAAACTTAAAGCGAACACATGAAAACTGACAATTAACATTCTGATAATGCTTCCATGAACATTCATTCAACAGCCTACCTCCAAGAACTTGTGTACAAGCTGAGCAAAGTGGGGCAAGCCATAGAGAAAAATGATCTGCCAACAGCAAGTTCCGTGCTTGGCAAAAGCACAGATACAGATTGGCTCCAGAAAGCCAATACAGCCTTCACCAAGGTGTTCTTAATTACTGATTAGACTCTTGCCCATATTGGCTTTATTATTTTGTAGGTTGTGTGTCTTTGGGTTTTTCTAATTGTTTCTTTTTCATTTCAACAGCTGAGCTCCAGCCCTGAGGAGAAGACTGAGGTGGATGCCTTCAACACCTCACTGGCTTCTTTGATTTCCTCAGGTGAGCTTCCTGTGATTTTTTCGTAATTATGAGCTAGTGTTAATAAGATATTAATACTACTTTAGGTGGTTGATTATCAGCGTAAAACTTTTGAGAACAAATGGTTTGGTGCTGCATAGAAGAAAGGATGGATTTTAATTTGTCTCATTTTATAAAAGGAAAATGAGAGTGAAGAAACGGAAAAAAAAAAAAAAATTATTGCTTGAGCAAATGGAATGTTATCCCAGACTCTGCTACTTGTGTCCTCACTTTATCTTTTCTTTGGCTTTCTTCTTTTTTATCCTTCTCCCCTTTTCCTGAAAAATTTCCTAATTTCTTTCTACCTTAATCTGTGCTTTGCCCTTCACAGTGATAGGGAACGATGTCGAGGCCTCCAAAATAGCTTTTGTTTCATCAGCAACTGCGTTTGAGAAGTGGTCAGCCTTGACAGGGTTGGTTGAGCAGCTTAAAGGGCTCTAAAGGGTTGTGATTTTCCTTTCATTTTTGTTCTAATTACTGTCCAAGGAAAATCGTTGCACTCCTCACTCTCCCCTTTGATTTTTTCATTTGATTCTTCACCACAATGCATGCAACCTTGGAAATTTCAAATGGTGGTAGATGTTAATGCTGCAGCATCTGAATGTTTTCTGTACAAGATATTATCCACTTTAACCATAGGCACATAGATGAGATAAGACATAACCCCTTTTTGTCCCCTTGACAAAGGAAGTGCGGTTCGCTATAGCTAACACCTCGTACATGACTCACATCGATGTGATGCAAGCACCAATCGTGTTCCATTGAACCTGCTCAGCTTTTGCAGCATTCATGAAAAGAGCAAATCAAATCATGCTAAAGGAGTTGATAATATCACGAACCAAATTTGTAGCCACTTATTCCAATATTTAACACCAAAGTGTTCCATGGTCTATGGATCTCTGCAAGCTACGGCCTACAAGCTCCATATATAAGTGCACAAAAGGCAGCAGCATTAATTCAAGGCCCCTACATTTCCTTTCTTAACAACGAAGCTGCGATATAGACCACCTAATTAACTATAGTTATAAGTACAAGTCTTCATGAAATCAGAATTCAGTCATAAACATTAAGATGCTACAGTCATCTGAAGATCGGAAACCTACGAAGGATTATAACAGAAGTAACAGATTGAGCTACATTATAACTCAAGGGTTAGAGTTGGCAGCCTTGCCACCACGGCTGCCGTTCTCTATCGCTTCTTCCTCCGCCTTCTTGCTCATCTCATTTTCGAGTTTCTTTTGTTCCTCGTTTTTGTTGTCCACTGCTTTGTCTTGCTCCTCAGGAACATCCTTTTTCTCAGCCTGGTCTGATGCATGCTCCATTTCATTGGTACCATCAGCTGTTTTTCCATTCTGAGCATCTTTGGGATCTGCCGCTTCATCCTTCTTGGAACCTTCAGCATCAGGCGCTTTGACGTCTTCTCCAAGCTTAGCCTCTTCTGGAGGAGTACCCTCCACTTTGCCATGCACAACATGTGTTTCATCTTTATTCTGATCTTCGGTTTCCTTCACAGCATCCTTTTCAGTTTCTCCACCAGCATTATCCTTCCCCACCTTATCTTCATCTGGCATGTGATCCTCTTTCTCTTTCTCCCCCTCCGTTTCTTCAGGGGCAACTTCCTTTTCTTTGTGATCCTTCTTTGGGGCTGAGGTTTTCCTGCTACGCTTCTTTGGAGGCTCAGGTTCCGGTGGTGGAGCTATCTTCACTCTCTCACTAATCCTGGCTGATCTTCTTGGAGTTTCACCAGTTCCCCAATCAAACTCGGATATTGGGGGACCACCAGGATGCGACTTCAGGTACTGATCCAACTGTCGTCTGCTGGTGATCTCCTCCCCTGTAGGGGCAGTGAATACGATTTCACTCTTCTTAGGGGTGCCCCCTTTCTTGGGCATGAACTGCAATAAAGACAGTTTTGTTTTATACACAGTCTTCTGTGCAAATAAAGGAGGAAAAAAAAAAAATCCAACAAGCAAGTTTACAGTATAAAGCAAAGGGACATAAACAGATGAGAATGTATAATTTAAGTATAAGTCTACAAAGTAAAGTTTCTTAATAAACAGAACACTTTTAAGAGAAGACATAAATTAAAAAAATTAATGAAAGATAATCTTGCTACTGTACAGCAATTGAGAGAGGCAAAATTGTTTTCTATACTCTTTGACCACAGGCCACACTATAACCAGTGGAAAATTCTATGCTGGACCCGGTCCACCGGGCCAGCAAGTGTGCCCCACTTGTCCTGTGGCAGGTGTGCCCCTTCTCTTCCTCTGCCTTTCTGTCCTCTGCTTCTCTCTCTCTCTCTCTCTCTCTCTCTCTCTCATGCAGCAGATATAACCCTCTTTTCTCCCTATTAAGCTGTAAAAAGACTACAACTAGCCAGAAAACATGAAAAAATATGAGGGAAAAATATGAAGAGTAAAATCTTATGTTAATAAAATTTTTATTATAATTAAATATATATTTATTAAAAAATTAACATTTTTTTTTACTTTTTAATATTCTTTATATTCTCAACTTTTAATAACTTAAAATATAACTAAAATTTACTTAATATACATATATACACATAGGAAGAGAACAAGAGAAGCAGGGGGCGCTGCCACAGGACACATGGTGCACCCCTATTGGCCAATAGGAGAAAAATTAGAGGAAGGAGAAGCAGCGCAAGGGTGCGCCTGCCATGGGACACGTGGTGCACCCCTACTGGCCCGGTCCATGAGTGGGCCCGGTGGACCGGGTCCAGCATAGAATCTCTCATAACCAGTTGGTTAACCGACCTTCATGTGGGGCTCAACACTCCCTGCTCTGGTTGATATGAAGATGATACATGGTCATTAATATAGTTGTTTTCCTCTTAAAAAATAAAGCAGACTTGCCTTACAATCCCACTCCAAATCAGTTGAATATTATCTGCTGACATGGAGTGATTTATAGAACCCGATATAAAAATTGCAGTAGCCTAAGCGATACTTGAACGGTTGAACCAAGGAAACGGAAAATGATTAATTGACAGGTAAACAAAATGCATTTCATGAATCATCAACCTTAAAAGGGTTAGTCTCTAAGTCTGACTTAGACAAGTAAAATAAACTCTAAAACCTAATCATTGTCAACAAAAATTCATACAAGGTTTACTTGTAACTAATGTAGCAATCATACAAAGTTTTTAGACATTAAAATGCCAAAAAATATGCACTTTTTCTTTCTATGAACTTTCTATATCAAATATCTATTTGTGCCAAACTCTTGCAAGAAAAGGATACGAATAGCAAAAGTTTATTTGTTTAACTTCCACATGCAGCAAGGAGTTTGAAATCAAACAAATGGAGCATAAATATGTGACCATGTCATTTTCAGTTTATTGGGATCTAACAGAATTCCCACAGCAATTTGAGGCCAGTTAGAAGCCTTGACAAACTTCCCTATTTATATCCACTTCAAGTTGATCAATATGCATTAGATACAACTAGAAAGCAAGAAAGAAGCTGTCAGGATCCTATGGTTTTGGTAGGTTGTAGCAATTTAATTTGAATGTCAGCTATAGAATATTAATTCTCCAGAGAACAGTTACAACTTGTAACTAAAATTGTAACAGCTGATTGATTAGCCATATATAAAGCTAATCAATCAGTTTTCTAGGATTCAATGACATTACTAAATTTCAGTTTCTGAATTCTCTCTCCCAATCTTTCTCTCTCGGAATTCTCCGTTTCTCTCTCTCTCTCTCGCACCTCCTAGGCCACCGAAATCTGTTCTTGTGCAATTTCTGCCATGGCTGATGGTACACGCATGAAGCAATTCAAATCTCAACTGCAGCAGGTGAATGTGACAGTCTCAGATCTGCCAAGTCAAGTGGATTCTCTGGAAGCAAGAACCAGCCGGAATCATGAGACATTGGATTGGAAGTTTGAGAACTCTGTCGACAGAATTAATAGGAGGTTAGATGGATTGATGCTGATGTGTTCGAAACTGTATCAAGTAAATCTTCCTTCTGATTTTCCTCCTAAGAAAATATCAGATCCACTCTTTCCTCCTAAGGAAGGGTTAAATCCACTCCTGCCAGGAAATGGAGTGATTCATAGAATTATGCAATCCAACTTGTCAGAGGACTTTCTTTCAAAGGAGAAGGCAGATCAAATTCTGGAACGTATTGATGGCAATGCTGCTAACATGACATGTCCTAAGCAATCCTCGGATGAACACAGCAAGGTGCCTAATTCAAGCAGCAGCAAAGATGTTCAAGATCCTATTCCATCCAAGCATCTCCCTCTCCTTGATCATGGAGAAGTTCAGCCACTTGTAGGCATTTCTGATCCAAAGGACATTACAGCCCAAGGTGGTTTTAGGTTTGTCAAGGAAGGTCTAATTGTTCCAACTAAATCAACTCAAGATTTTTCACTTGAGGTGGAAGATTTGGATATCTCAGGGAGTGATCTGGTTTTGAAAGAGAGAATCGGTGCAGGTTCCTTTGGTGTTGTCCATTATGCTGAGGTTGTGGCTGTAAAGATTCTTATGGATCAAGATTTCCTTCCAAAGCAATGGAAGGAATTTTTGAGAGAGGTCACAATTATGAAACGCCTGAGGCATCCAAATATTGTCCTTTTCATGGGAGAATTGAAGTCTCCAAATCTTTTGGTTGACAAGAAGTATACAGTAAAGGTTTGTGATTTTGGCCTATCCCGCTCTAGCACATTTCTTTCTATAAAATCAACAGCAGGATCTCCTGAATGGATGGCTTCAGAAGTTCCCTGTGAGGAACCATCCAATGAGAAGTCAGATGTATAAAGCTTTGGTGTGAAATTATGGGAAATTGCACGGAATTCTACATTCCGCTGGTCTGGTAGAAAACCATTGGCTCAGCTGCTACTTCCAGTTCTACTTTACCCCACTAATACTTGGGAATAATTGCCAGATTTGCTCAATCAAATTTCCTCTGCTGCTCAGCTTCTTTGTTTTTTGTCTTGAGGACAAGAAAATTTTCAAGGGCGGGGAAATGCCAAGATCTTAGGGTTTTGGTAGGTTGTAGCAATTTAATTTGAATGTCACCTGTAGAATATTAATTCTCTAGAGAATAGTTACAACTTGTAACTGAAATTGTAACAGCTGATTGATTAGCTATATATAAAGCTGCTAATCAATCTCTTTTCTAGGATTCAATGACATTACTAAATTTCAGTTTCTGAATTCTCTCTTCAATTCTCTCTCTCTCTCTCTCGTAATTTTCTGCCTTATCTCTCGCCACTTTCTGCCTTAGTTCTTGCCAATTGGCTGAGACTTCACAGTCAGATCCGAGGATCATAACAGAAGCATACACCAGCGGACATGAATTTGTCAAAACAATTTATTGGATAAGATAAGAAAATGATTTGGTGCCACTTTGATCTAGAGGGCATTGTTTTGTCTTTTAACATTATAAATGTACATCCTTTTCCCCCACACGATATTTTCTAAGCTTCTTATACTGATAGAAGCATAGAATGAATGGGAGAAGATGCCATTTTATAGTTAGCGAAACTATTTAACAACATACTAAACCTTTATCCTACTATGTGGGGTTGGCCACATAAATTCTAGCAATCTATTTATTTCTATCCATTGCCTTATCTTCTATGAGACCCATAACTTAATATCAAACCAAATTGTCTCCCAATTTTTTTTTTTTGTCTTCCTTTAACTCTTTTGCTAACTATTTGTTCCATTCATTCCATCAACTTTTCTCATAGGAGCCTCTATTGGTGTTTTTCTCACCTAACCAAACTATCATAATCGTATCTCCCACATCTTATCTTCAATAGGAGCCATTCCAACCTTATTATGAATAAACTCATTTCTAATTTTATCTTTCATCGTATGGACACACATCCATCCTAACATCATCTTGATTATGCTCATATTTTGTACAAGATGATACCTTACTCCCAACATTCTATGCCATACATCAAAGCTGGTCTTATAACCGTCTTGTAAAATTTTCCTTTTAGATTTAATGGAATCTTACTATCACATAAAACACCAGAAGCACTTTTCCATTTCAACCATCATGCCTTAATTCTAAGGATAACATCCTCATTAATCTCCCCATCTTTTTGGATGATAGATCCAAGATACCTAAATTGGTCTCTTTTTTTGGGGTATGATTTGATCCTCCAATTTTACCAAAACATCATCCACACTTTATTTTTACTAAACCATCATCCACACTTTATTTTTACTAAACTTACATTCCATATCTTTGGTTTTCACTCTACTTAATTTAAAACCTTTAGATTCTAAAGTGTGCTTTCATATCTCAGGTTCCATATTCATGCCTTCTTTGCTCTACCAATAAACTATCCCAACAAAATTATTGATTTCCAAAAACACTTGGAAGGACTAAAATCACCTGAAAAGCTAAGCTTGCAAAATAAATTTGCAACAGATAAGTTACAGCACCACTTTGACAGCATTCCAATGCAGTCTAGAGCTTGGACTATGCTAGCTGCTATGAACCATAGTGATCTACATTCAAAATGATCAGATATACCATATTCAACAATTATTTAGACAGTAACCTAGTGTTACCAACAATTTTATAATAGCTATAGCAGAGTGTAAAGTTTTGCTTAATATGAGATATGTCCCTGTAGAATTTAATATTTAGACCATTACCTGAATTCACGTCTTTTCACTCTTTTCCCTCGTAAAGCTTTAGCTCCACCAACTTCTTGGGAAGCTTCATAAGACAATGGTCACAAAGATGTGAAAAGTTAGCCTTGACCAGGCTGCTTGGGATGCCAACTGGCAAAGCTCACTACGATCCAGTGACATGATTATACAAATATGTACTCTCAGCAATAATATAAAGAATATTGAGTGCCCAACGAGAGCTAAACGGTGCATGTAAATTCATAGTTCTCTTTAGACTTGCAACACAGTGCTAGACTCATTTCATTTCTCCCCATTTTTCCTTTCCCCTTTCCTTCTTTTTCTTATTTAATTTTGCTTATTTGTTTGTTTAAAGGTAGGGGTATAGGGGGTGGGGGGAGGGCAGTCATGGAGTCACTCATACAAATATGTCTATAATACAAGGGAGCAAAGTTATCACATAGCAAGTCCAATATGAAAGTTGATAATTAAACAATATGCTCCTCCTTGTAAGACCTCCTGAAACATAATCATGATAAACTTCTTTACTCTATTCTTCCCACTCAAAGTCAACTTTGCTACTGCCTTGATTTGTGTTTTCTACTGCATACAGCTGGTTACAACCTAAGATAAAAGGGTTGAAGTAGGTACATGAATAATAAGTGCTATAATTGCATCTTATGACACAGGCATGCAAAGAGGTTAAGAGGATCATTTCAGATATCTTGGAACTGATCTTAAAGAAACAAAAAATGATGCAGCCAACACTGAGTACATGGAGCAAATGTAAAATTCTTCAAGTGTTATATAATGGAAAACGTCTATTAATTGAGCAATAATAGCTACAGGATACCTTCAAGTTACTTGTGTTTTATGGTGCAAAATAAAAAACAGTTACCATGAACACCAAGTTTATCTGACACAAGGATTCAATGGGTGAGTGTTGTTAGAAAGCAGAGAAAGTAAAATAATTGACTTCATCAAAATCAAAGTGACACTAACTGAAGATAGGAAATGATGAAACCTGTTCAAGAGGCTTGAGTATGTGCAACTTGCACAAACTAACGTGTAATAATATGGAGTGACTTTGGTTCAGGTTCAAATTCAAGTTATTATCAATCATTCAAGTATCAATACTCAAGTTTTGTGCAATATTCACTCTTTTCTTATAATTTTGGAGATGATAAATGAAGATTTTGGGACAGAAAACATACATCTCTTTCTTTGATTGGACATACATATAAAGGTTACAAGATACAGAGTCGGTTAAGTAAGAAAATTGTCACCTAGAGACAAAAAAAACTGTACACTTAAATACAAAATTGTAATTACACGATTGTCACCTAGAGATAAAAATAACTGTACACTTAAATACAAAATTGTAATTACACGATTGTCACCTAGAGACAAAAATAATCGTACACTTAAATACAAAATTGTAATTACACGATTTTCTACACTCGCCCTCAAGCTAAGATGTAAATGTTAAGTAAACTCAGCTTGGATTTCATGTCTTCAAACTTAGTCTTTGGTAGAGTCTTGGCAGAATGGTTGCAATCTATAGAGCTGTAGGTATGTAGGAAATATTAACAATCCCACCTTCAATTTTTTCTTTTATGAAGTGCCTGTCCATGTCCACATATTTAGTTTGATCATGATAAACTAAGTTCTTACTATGCTTATAGCAGCTTGATTGTCACACAACATGATTGGATCATTTGTTGTATAATTTGGACTTCAAGAAGTAACCGCTTTAACCACGTTCCTTTGCATATTCCATGAGCTATGGTTCCAAATTCGGTTTTAGCACTACTCCAAGCCACAACTATCTGCTTCTTGCTGTGCCAAGTAACCAAGTTTCCCCCCACACATAAGTACAATATCTAGAGGTTGATCTACGATCAGTAGTAGAGCCAACTCATTATGCATTAATGAATTCCTCAATGTTCCTCTTCTTAGTCTTCTTAAAGTCCTTCCCTAGGAGTTTTCTTTGGGTACCTCAAAATGTGATACAATTGATCCATATGCTCTTCGATGGGATTATTCCAAAATTGACAAGCTACACTTACTACAAAGACAATATCAAGTCTTGTATGTGAAAGATAGATAAGTATTCCGATCAATCTATGAAATCTTCCTTTGTCAGTAGGAGCACTTTTTCCTTCTCTATCTCTAGTGACAATCTCCATTGGAGTATTTGCAGGTTTGCATCCAAGCATTTCGGTTTCTTTAAGCAAATCAAGAACATACTTGCATTGAGAAACCACAATACCTATCTTAGATCTTACAATTTCCATTCCAAGAAAACATTTCAAATTCCCCAAGTCTCTGACTTCAAATTCATGTGAAAGAAACCCCTTTGAGTTTTCCAATTTCCTCTTCGTTAGGATTATATCATCCACATACACAATAGTAATGGATATCCTTCCACCAGACAAATTTTTAATAAACAAAGTATGATCAGACTAACAATATAAACAACCAAACTTCTTTACTACCTTAGTGAACTTGTCAAACAAGGCTCTACGAGACTATTTAAGACCATAAAGAGATTTCTTCAACTTACAAACTTTGTCTGGGTTTGTTTGATTCTCAACACTTGCAAGAATCTCTATGTACACCTACTCTTCTAGATCTCATTGAGAAAGGCATTCTTGATATTCAGTTAATGTAATTTCCAGTCATGATTCATCGCAAGAGATAAAAGTATCCGAATCATGTTTAATTTGGCAACAAGAGCAAATGTCTCTTGATAGTCAATGCCATAAGCCTGTGTGGAATCCTTAGCAACTAAGCGGGCCTTGAACCCTTCGACACTTCCATATGCTTTGTGCTTAATGGTGAAAATCCATTTACATCCAACTGAATTCTTCCTTGGAGGCAGGTTGACCACATCCTAAGTTCCATTCTTTTCAAGTGCTCTAATCTCTTCATTTACAGCTTCCTTCCATTCAGGTATTTGGAGAGCTTCTTGTAAGTTGGGAACCTGAATATTTATGAGATTAGTAGTAAAAGCATGATATTTTAGAGATAACTTCTTGTAAGATAGGAAGTTATAGTGGGATACTTCGTTTAAGATCTTTAGAATTAAAAACAGTGTTACCTAGTTGTGTCTCTTTTGGAGTTGAACTCGATTCAGCTTCATGGTTAATTGTGGGTTGCACTTGTTCTTCTACATGTCGCTAATCTTTCTTCTTTCTAGAGTAAACAATTAACTCTTTGTTGTTAACAATTGAAAGAACAATTAAAGGATATGACTCTGGTTGATTTTCGGTTACATAAGAAATCGGACCAGGCACAAACACAAGTGGATCAGGTAGAGTGACAATAGAAGGAAGAACACTAGGAGGTGTGGATTCACAATCCCAAAACTGATCTCCCCTTAAATGTCAGTTTGGGAATAATATGGTTGATTTTTCAAGAAAGTAACATCCATTGAATGATAGAATTTCATGGTGAGGGGAGAATAACACTTATATCCCTTTTGATTTGGAGTATAACCAAGGAATATACATTTGATAGATTTAGGATCAAATTTATCTTGGGATTGAAGAGGAATATGGACAAAGGAAGTACACCCAAACACTTTTAAGTGGAATAGATGAAATGAGATGATTTGAAGGATATGACTTGAGAAAGGCTTGACATGGAGTTTGTAATTTGAGAACTTGAGAAGGCATTCTATTAATGAGATATGTAGCGATAAGAAGAACATCCCATCAAAATATTTACGGAACATGAGAGGATATCATAAGAGCTCAATTAACATCTAATGAATGTTGATTATTCTGTTCAACAATCCCATTTTGTTGAGGGGTATTACTGTATTAGGACAAGAACTTTGGTGGACTATGACTGCTTGAATTAGATATGTCCCAAGAATATAATTAAAATAACCTTTGGCATTATCAATACGATGAAATTGAATTTTGGCATTGAATTGAGTTAGAAATTTTTGAATAATTCACCTACCTTTGATTTTTCTTTCATGAGAAATATCCTAGAGATAAGTGTGGTCATCTATCAATAAAACAAACCATCTAGCTCTTGTTACACTTTTAATTTTAGATAATCCCCAAAACATCACTGTGAATCAATGAGAAAGGATGGGATTCTTGATATTTTTGAATTGGATAAGAATTGCAAACATGCTTAGACAATTGACAAGCTTCACATTGAATATCAAAGGAATTTTTATTAAATAATGATCGAAAGAGTTCTTCGAGATACAAAAGATTAGGATGACCCAAATGATAGTTCCATAACATTATTTCACTATCTTTATTAGACCTAAGAGCAAAAAAAGAATGCTTTCCTTCGACTGTCTATTGAGATTGTCTTCTAGAGGATTCAGTCAATCTGACTATATAGAGTCCAAAATGCAATTTAGCACTGCCAATCATCTGTCCCAAATTCAAATCCTGAAAAACACAATGAGTTGGGAAAAATTTAATAACGTAGTTCTTTTCTTGAGCGAGTTGACTAATAGATAAAAGATTACAATTCAAATTGGGAACCAGTAAAACTGATTCAAGAGTGAGGTTCTCTAAAATGACAACAGAACCTGTACCAGACACCCTTGAGATAGAACCATCAGCAATACGCATAGTGTAATTTTCAGAACAAGATGTGAAATCTTGGATGAGAGATATATCACCAGTCATATGATTCGAGGCTCCAAAATCGACAATCTAACTACCCTTACTGTCCACCTTTTTAACCTTAAGTGCAATCAACAAATTACCTTTCTGAACCAATGTGGTTGATGTTGAGGTGGTAGTGTTATGGGAAATTGATGTTTGTTGGGCTTGGGCGATCAACTGTTGAAGAATTTCTAGTCGTTCCTTGTTGAATTGACCAGTTTGGACTGCAATGGAACTCTCCTCGATTGTAGTATGGTGTCCACGACTTTCTTTCTTCTTGGTTTCCAATCAACTGGTTTCCCATGAATATCCCAACGAGTGTCTCAGGTGTGACCTGCCTTTTTTGCAGTGATCGCCAAGGTCTTCTTTTCTTGGTGTGGTGGTCATCGGTTCCCCGAGAAACCATAACAGATACTTCGATGATTGGTGGTTGAACTACTGTGCCCATCATAACCTTTTTCAACTTTCAAACTTCTGATGCCACTTCATGCAAATTCGGTAGAGGTTTGATGGCCAATATTTGGCCTTAGACTTCGTCTAAATTTTTGTTGAGACCTAGAAGAAACTTGTAAATTTGCTTCTTCTAAACAATCTTCTTATATTTTCCAGCATCAATTTGACACTACCACTTGGTTGTCTCATACATATCAAGTTGCTGCCAATATCTAGTTAGGCGACTAAAATATTAAGTGATCGTGAGATCCCCTTGATGAGCCATGACATTACCATATTGTTTTCTATCTTCCACGCCTTGTACTTTGGATCTTCTTTCTTCAGTTTAGGGGTTGCACCAGTGAGATGACAATCATCCTTGTCTCGGTCGCATATGAACATCATAATTGAATGGGACCATTAAAAATAGTTGTGCCCATTCAGTTTGTGTCCTGTAATAAGGAGGGCAAAGGAATCGGAGCCTCTATTAGTGTTCAGAATTGAGGGAACTTGAGAGTTGAGAGGAAGAAGAGACTTCAAAGGTGGATGCCATAGCAGAAGGAAAAACTCGAAGGAAGCACGTTCAGAATTTTGCGGAAACAAGATCGGAATCAGGAAGAACTAGGATCAGAATTAAGAATGCTCTGATACCATGAAGATTTTTGGACAGAAAACATGCATCACTTTCTTTGATTGGACATACATAAAAAGGTTACAAGATAGAAACTGCCCCTATGGAGTCCGTTAAGTAAGAAAACTGTCACATAGAGAAAAAAATAGCTATACACTTAAATACAAAAACATAATTACACAATTTTCTACAATAAAGAATGCATCTTACCTTTCAAATTTCAACAGACTCACCTTGCAGCAACTTTCTTTACCATCTATAGATCTATCACCAAATGATGACTTGCTGAAGGGTATTTGCAGAAAGAAACACATTGTAATACTGCACACAACTCTTTATTTCAGCTCACAGGGTGCTTCTTTCTCCTCATCCATCTCCAGAGTTTTTAATTGTTATTCAATGGCTTTGTATAGTCATAGTGTGCCAGATAACTAATAATGGCAGACAACCCCACCACAATCAGAACCTTGACCTTTGAAACAACAATATGCACATCTCAAAAGCAAAATCGGGCATAAATGCCAGCTCACTAGACTTGACAGAATGTGGAACATGAAAAACTTTAGGGTTTCCATTTCCATTTCCAGCTTCATTTCTCTAGTACAAGAAGTCCGCAATAACCAACTTATACAGAAAAAATAAGCCAATTGTCAAGAGACGCAAGTCTTGTATACAAATAACCTCGAACTAAATTAAAGCACCAAGGTTGCTCCAACTGCCAATTGGAGTACACACACCACTACCAATAACATATCCAGCCTTTATCCCACTATGTAGGGTCAGCTATATGAATTCTAGCCCACCAATCATTTATGCTATGGTCTTATCTTCTATAAAGACTTTATAGTTATATCATACTTAAGTGTTTTCTACCGAGTTTTTCTTGGTCATCCCCATCTTTTCTGCCAAGTTCCATTCCATCCAATCCTCATTGGAGCCTCTATTAGTCTTCTTTTCATATGATCAAACTATTTTAATCATGTCTCACGCATTTTATTGCATGGCGGCGCATTCATCTTAACATCCTCATCTCCATCAGTTATATTCTGCACATGTTGGTACTTTACTACCCAACATTCTATACCACACAAAAAAGTTGGTCTTATAACCATTTCATAAAATTTTCCTTTTCGCTTTAATGGAATTTTATTATCACATAAAGCATTGGAATCACTTTTCACTTAACCATTCTACTTTAATTCTATGAGTAACATTCTCATCGATCTCCTATCTTTTTAGATGATTGATCTAAGATTCCAAACTGATATTTTCTTGGTACAACTTGATCTTCCAATTTTAGCATAATACCATCCACCCTTAAAAATTTTACTAAACTTACATTTCATATGTTTGGTTTTTGATTTTTTAACTTAAAACCTCTAGATTCTAAAGTGTTCCTCCACATCTCAAGCTTAGTATTCATGTCTTCTTTTTTCTCATTCACCAACATAATGTCATTTGCAAATAGCATACACCAAGGCACCTCTTTTTGTATAGGTTTAGTGAGTTCATCCACTACTGGGGAAAATAGTAAGGAGTAAGACAAAACCCTAGATGTAATCCAATTGTAGCTGAAAAAACTTCGGTATCTTCTCCTCATATTCCGACACATGTTTCTACTTCATGATACATATCTTTGATAACCTGTATATAAGTAATTCAGACTCCTTAATTCTCTAAAAGCCTCCATAAAAATTATATAGAAACTTCATCGCAAGAATTTTCTGAATCTATACATACCATATATAAATTCTTTTGTTTATTTCTGTACCTTTTCATTAGGCACAAGTTCATAGCTTCCAATTTTTACCTCCATGCATGAAACCAAATGGATTTTCAAGCACCTTGGTTTCCCTTCTTAATCTTAGCTTAATCGCTCTCTCACAGAATTTCAAAATGTGACTTATTAGTTTGATTTCTCTACAATTTTCACAACTTTGAACATCTCCCTTATTCTTGTAAATGGGCACTAAAATGCTCCTCCTCCATTGGTCCAACATCCTTTTTGATTTCAAGATAACATTAAATAATTCCAAGCTTCTATTGATATATTATCTAGTCCAACTGCTTTACCAAAAAACTGCCAACTGGAGTACATTGAGAACATTCGTGGGAATCAAAGAAGTAGATACAGTTCAACTCATCTCTTCCAGATTATTGTCATTATTTGTCTCTCACTGCCCATGAGCAAACCATATTAACTAGTTTTTCCTTGATTTAACAACTTCCAACTCATAGAAGATATCATTTCAAACTTTTTCCTTTTTTTGTTTTTTGTCTTGGCATATCTTCATATCAACCATCTTAAATGTCAATGAGCATGCTGTCCCCTTTAGCCTAAAACCTTTTCTTCACCAAAAAAGCACAATTTTTATATGGATGATAGTATCCAAGGTGATGAAGAAGTCAATCAGCCATTGGAATCATCTCCCATCTTGATAAGTAAACATATTATAGAAGAGATGTACGGAGGGGATAACAACCGTATATAAAAGACAAGTATAGCAGAAAAAGGAATTTCATATCCTCTGCATTTATCATTTACTCGACATCTGTAAAATCCAAAGGTGCTGCATCACTTGAAAACCAACTAGACAGCAAAGCAAGCAATTTACTCTTTAGTCCAAGAAAAGTTTTTTCACATCCTTTGAAGTGATATGACTAGGTTGACCCCTGATTATCCTAATGAAAGCATGTCAGACCAAGAGCCACATAGCCCACACCCTCTTCTTCCTTTGGCAACTTTAACTCCTCTCTAAACCAAAATAAAGGAACTTCGTACACTGAGGAAACAGCCATTCCATTCTGAAGAATTAGCCTCAAATAACAATTGAGATCTTCTAGCAATTGGCTAATGGATAAGAAGATGAATCATGAACTCCCTGCCATCTTCATACATGAAATACTAATTAACAATAATTTGCCTTATTTTAACCAAATGTATCGCATGTTAAAATGTTGCCATGGTATACACATAAAAATGGCATGTTATAACAGGCCTTGCAAACTAAACTCCCCTGCAAAGGAAGGAGACTTCATTGCAGATCACCAAGGCCAAACGAAAGGGTTTAATATCAGTATGATTTCAACCATGAAACTGTATCCTCTTCTCCTCCCAGAGGAGGCAAGGTTTAAGAAACTGCAATTAGCTGCTCAAATTTTCTAACTTCCTTGTCAATAAGCTCTCTCCAGAGATAACATTCCAAATCACCTGCAAATCCATCAATCTAAAATAGTCACCAATTGTTTCCCTTTTACCATGCAGCACCTGGAAAAAAACCAGGAAAACCTCCTCAAATCCAAAATTACCACAAAAAAGATGATTCCAATAATTAATCCTTTTCCCCATGCCCAACAAAAGACAGATTTTTTTTTTTTTTAGTTGAAATTGACCCACTGTGCCTGTATCCTTCGCTAAAGACTCCTCTTCAGGGGCAGAATGACCTTTGAATTCAGTGACATCCCAACTACTACCATGTTTAAAAGAGACAACCATTCTTCAAACATTGTCACGTGTCACTAGCATAATTTCCAAATCGTCCTGCCAAGAATGATGATTAAAAATCTCCAGTTGCCTAATCCTGTTTTTGTCTGAATAATCTGACAAATGGGCTTCTAAATGAGTTTTGTTTGTGATCCTTTCGAGGCCTTGACTTGCATACATGAATCTAAAATTCATACAAAAGAATAAATATTTTTATATACCAAGCGCTGCTAATGAGCACAACATTTTCAGAATTGTAACCTTCCCACGACATACAGGGGTGGAGCAACATGGATTTGAGGGTGGACAATCATCCCCCACAAGGTTGCGACATATACACTTATAGTGTGTAATTTTTTTTTCAAGCCCCCACTTAGATTAATAACATGTGGGTTCAATCCAAAAAGAAAGTCATAAAGTAACTAGAAAGAGAAAATGATTAATTATTTTAAGAGACTTTAAAATGTACGGGGCAAATCAAAAAAGGAAACAAGTATATTTTGCAATCTTAAGAAGTTTATAGGTAAAAAAAAGATATAAGAGGGGCACTTTTCAAAATATAAAAAATTAAAAAAATACTATAAATAGTAATTTAATCTTCTTTAGGGTTTTTTTTGTACATAGCAGCTGTTTGAAGACTTGAAATTAAATAAAGAAGAATAACAAGGGGGGGGGGGGGGGGGGGGGGGGGGAGAGGGGAGAGAAGGAAAATAATGAAAACAATCATTAAAACATAAAGAAAATCGTTTAACCGAAAAACTACCCCCAAAATTTCATTAATTTTGTGACAAGTTTACAACTATAAGGTAAGACAAATAAATCATATCTCTGACTTTCTTATATTGATAATTTTTATGTTATAATCACACATTTTTTCAGGATAAATAATGTTAAGTAATTATAATTTTTAATACTAACCATATGAAATATAATTTATGTTATAATCACACTTAGTTTTTTCAGGATAAATAATGTAAACTAATTATAATTTTTAATACTAACTATATGAATTATATTAATAATTAATTGATAGTTTCTTAATTATGTTTAATTTTAATGTAAAGATTATTCTTTAATTGTTTATATTTGTGGATGAGATTTTTAAAAGGAAAGCAATATTATATCAAGAAGCATATATTTAAGAATCTAGTGGCCAAGATGATGAAAGAAGTTTTCAAAAACCTGTTGAGTTAAGATGAACTTAGAAGATATTTTGTATAGATTCTTAATCTAGGATTAAAATTTTAGATAATCATCCAAAGAGCAAGAAAATATACCTAGAGTATACATAAAAAGAGAGAATTTGTCAAATTCATCATTGTAGTTTTTTCATAAAAAAGAAAAGTTCATAGAAATTTTTTGGTTAAGAGTATAATAAAGGATACTACCTTTAGCTTATGTAGCCATTTTTTTAGGCTGATATACTATGATACAATATGAAAAATACTACCCCATTCAATGTGGGGCTGGGCTCCACCGCTGACGGCATATAAGCAACTGATACATTTTTCCCCACAGTGAGTTTGCCACCAACTATAGTGGCACCATCTGCTAAAATTTGTCCTTTATGTATCTACACCTTGAAGCTAGGATTTTTTATGCATAACTAACGGAATGCTTAGAGTATCTCCATTACCTAATAAAACAATTTTGTCAGTATTAGTATACGATCTTCCCCTCATATTCGGCTATAGCAAGAGCCCCCTAACTGAAAGCCACTTGTCGCTCCAACCCAATTCCAACAATCCACTTCTCGGACCAAGAAAGTGGAACCACAAGAATGGGGGCGTGCAGATGGTTGCATTCAAGGTATCTAGAGAGTGGCTATTTAGATATGAAAGTTACCAAACATTTCAATAAGATGGAACCATGAAGGAATCTGCATAGTATAATTCCAGAAAACACTAATCTGAAATCTGAATTTCCAAAATGAAAGCATAAGCAACCTTCAACCTTCGTAATGCCATATAAATAAAAATTTTGACTCTTATAGAACCGCCAAGACCGTTATTTCACAATATTCCAACTCCATCCCACTCCTCAAACAGCACCCCTTTAATCGTTATCAAGAAAAAGAAGGGGCATAAAAAACACCAGCTGCATTGCAGTTTATTTGCCGGACCATTAACTACAGAAATTAGTTTCCCCAGCAACTAGACAAAAAATAAACTAAATTAACAACTCTGGAAGATAGACAGAGAGTGAAACACTCTAATTTGAAGAACTTCAGACAACCTAGCAAGACCAGCGGGGTTCAAATTTTAACTGTTTCACAGAAGCAAACCCAGAAAAGGCCAATAAACTTCAACAAAACAAACCTCAAGAAACGAAACTCAGAAAATCACAGAACAACTCAATTTGCCCTAGCTTTAGGGCTATCAGTACCGAACCGAATACAACAACAGAACAACACAATTTGACAAAATTGAACATACCCAGAACGCAATTCACACAAATAAACAAAACTAATAGCAAAAAACCAGCATAAGCTTCAAGAAACTAAATGTAATAGACTACAAACAAACAGACAGGGGAAGAAGGGAAGAAGAAAGAGCAAAAAAAAAGGAACCTTTTTGGTCCAACCAGGAGGAGCTGGGAGGTCCACGGAGAAACCCTCATCACCCGCACCGCTTTGGGTCTCCTTCTCCACTGAGCTTGCCATTTTCCCACCTAGAGATCCAAACCCAAAAATCACAACCCCTCAAAAAACATACAAACTAAGCCAAACCCACCAACATAAACACATATTCATAAACATCTCTCCCTCTATCTATCTATATATATTTTCTCTCTCTACCTTTAGGCTTTTGAGCTGAAGCTTTGTGTAGAGTGGCAGCAACAGGGCCTATCTATGGCGAAGCAACGAGAAATTGTGAGCAGAAAAACAGAGAGGCGCACGAACGTTGAATGAACAACAGATAGTTTTTGTTTCGTGTATTTTCTTCGGAAAATAAAGGTTGGATTTTGCGTGTGGAGATGACACCTGTCACCGTTTTGGATTAGGGGTCGGGTCGGGTCATGAATGTAAGAATCGACCCGAACACGTCATCCCGAGTTTTACTGTTAATTGTACTTGCACCCGCTCGAGTATGGTCTGATGTCACTTGATCCCCCAAATTTAGGAAAAATATACATGTCCACCCTCCTGGTCATGAGAGAGAAAAATTAATTCCAACATAGTTGCCTACTCGCATTTATTTCAGCTAATATAAATACTATAAAATTTAGAAAAAAATAAGATAAGATCTTATCAAATTAATTAAGACTTTATTTGTGTTGACTTACTTCTCTATTGATGTTGCTGAGTGATATTAATGATAATATAAGGAAGTAATGTTAAAGGAAAAAATAAGATGAGAAAAAATATAAAAGATTCAATCACACTCAAATACAAGAAATTTTATGTGAAAAATCCTAAAAGAAAAAAATCACAGCCGTTAAAATGACAAAGAAAAAATATCACTATATAGTAAAGTTTACAACTACAAAACTTAATATTCTTTCTCTAAATCCAAGTTCCAATTATACCTAATTTTTAACTCTCACTAACCTCTCACAAGTAATTTGCTCTTCTTGATTAACAAGCAAATCATCCTATTTATAGAATAGTTTCTTTGTTCAACAAGGTTAAGATTTCCTTACCTAACAATAATTTCCAACTGACTATAAAATAGGATTACAAACTAAATAATAAACTAATTATAAATAGAAAATAATCTTCAAGATTAATTAGGATTTCTTGCTAAAAATCCCAACAAACCACCACTATAGCAAGAATTCCTAAAAAACATTCGTCTATTCTCCAACGACAACCATGATTATCTATTACCAATAATCACCATGATCTTTATCATCAAGATTATTGTATCCCACTATAAAAGGTACAACCACTTAAGCATATACTATCTAAGATTTTCACGACACAATGTCGAAAAGTATATTGCTGAAAAACTATGGTGCAACCCCCAGCTTGGTTTCCTTGGGAGCTCTTCAGCTATATATCGACATCATTTCTACCACACACCTTGCATCACCGTCAAGCCAATGCCCATGTGCAAACTTTGTGGACCCACTAGAAGTATCACATCATTTTTCATGGCAACTTTAGTAGTCTAGTAGCATACCATGAGAATGTATCCATCTTTTTAAAGAACATATTCATCTCCTTCAAAATTGAGAGACGAACTTCTAGCATCACAATCTTTGGAGCCATTTGCCAAACTTGCTCTGCCAAATTTTTCAAAGTCTTTAGGAGTTGGTTTGCCTTTCAAGACCTTGTATACGAGTATTTTATTAAGATATCATTGACTTGTATTTGCCACAAGCCAAAATTGATCTTCTAATCGAACTTTTCAAAATCAAACTTTATCATGCTTGGCATATCTTTTGTGCATTAGGTGACCGATAACCAAAGCTATGATATCACTTGGTGAAGGAAAAAATAAGATGAGAAAAAGTACAAAAGATCTAATCACACTCAAATAAAAGAGATTTTACGTGAAAAACCCTAAAAGAAAAAAATCATGACCGTTAGGACGACAGAGAAAAAATATTACTATGTAGTAAAGTTTACAATTACAAAACTCAATATTCTCTCTCTAAACCCAAGTCCCAATTACACCCAATTTCTAACTCTCACTGAACTCTCACAAGTAATTTGTTTTTCTTGACTAACAAATCAATCATTCTATTTATAGAATAGTTTCATTGTTCAACAAGATTAAGGTTTTCTTACCTAACAATAATTTTCAACTGACTATAAAATAGGATTACAAACTAAACAAGAAATCAATTAGGAATATGAAATAATTTTCGAGACTAATTAGGATTTCTCGCTGAAAATCCCAACAAGTAAAATAACTATAATTTTAATAAAAAAAATTCTAATACATAAGAAAGAAGATATAATTGTCAAGCACGATATGAGAAAAAAAAAGTAATATAAACAACTAATGGACATGGTATTTTATTAAAAACAAAAAAAAAATATAGTTAATAAAGGAGCAAATCTATCTTTTTGTACATAGAAAACCCACATCCTTTTATATTTGTGGAGATTTAGTTTGGGTCAAGAGTTTGTGCTTCTAAAAGTCTCGAGTGAATATTCTTACGTTTATGTCATTATAGATGTTAGTCGTATATATCTTACATAGTGAAGTTAAATTTAATTTATCGTCAACCTTAATGTTTTAAACTATTTATGTTAGTCCTTTAGGATATGGCCACTTAAGAGGAGGGGTGAATTGAGTGATTAATTTTTTTTTCAATTTTAATAAATATTCTCGATTAATGATTTTATTGAAAAATATATATTTGATAAATATAATAAATTATATTTGAGATTAATAATAAATGTAAGCCACAAGATATAACAAAAATAAATACAATAAGACACAAGACAATTTATAGTGGTTCAGTATCTTCACATACACCTAATTTACTCTCCCAAAGTCTAATCACTCTTGGGGTTCCATTAAAATAATTTCACAAAGATTTTCACACTAGCTTACCTTGGAAATCAAATACATACCTAGATTACAATAGGTTCTAGGCAACCACTGCACCAAGATTTCATTCATACTTTACCTTGGAAACTATATTCACCTAGATTTTAATGGCTCTAAGAAACCTATACAATTCACAATGGTAATTTAAATATTACAAATAATTTGTCCACGCTTGGATACAAATAAACAATTAAGAACAAATTATATAAAACAATAATATTTAAATAAATAAATAAATTTATAACCTCAAATAGAGAAGTTCGGATTTGTTGTAGAAAACTTGAAGAACTTTTCTCTTTTTGCCTTGTGCCTCTTCAGTGGATGTGCAATAATATTTCGAGAGCCTCAGATTGCTTGAATGTCTTGCTTGAGAGCGTTTGAGAGCTTTGGAGTGCTTTAGATATGCAATAAAAGCATTTAGATACTCAAAAAATGAGTTTGAAGGTATTTATAAGCATTTTAGCCACTAAAAAAGGGTTAATATGAAATTTGAAATTCAAAAAATGTTTACACTTTTTCAAACAATAAGAAAACATGTTTCACCTTTAATTCAAATTAAATTTATTTTTTGCATGAAAAATCAATATTTAAAAATTCAAATATAAGCTTTTAAAATATAAATGATTAAAACAAGAAAACATGTCTAAAAGCAATCTCATTTAATTCAAAATAAATTTACTTTTTGTATGTGAAAGAGAAAACATATCTAAAAACAAATCTTCTTTAATTCAAAATTTGAAAATTCAAATATAAAGTTGCGTTCTCTTTACTGTTTTCATGTCATTTTTAGTTTTTAATTTTCTAAAATAATGAAAACTTATTCTCTTTGTTGTTTTTAAAAATGCATTTTTGAAAACAAAAAAAAAATTATAAAGAAAACTCAAAATAACAAAAAGTTATTTTGAGTGTTTTCATCCAAAACAAACTCAAAACTCAAAACATATTTATTTATTCATATTTTATTATTATAATAGGAAAAAATATTATAAAATTCATTAACTTTAAAATGTATATATATTTTTAATAATATATTAATATTAAATATTTATAATTTACTTAATAATCAAATTTATTGAATAAAATATCATTAAAAAAATATTTTTAAAATTTCAAAGAGAATGCGTTTTCTAATTTTTTGTTTTGAAAAATAGTTTTTCATAATGATAAAAAGAACACATTTTTAATTTTCTAAAAATAGACTACCAAAACAAAAAACTGAAAATGAATTCAAAACTCAAAACTAAAAATTGAAAAGTAAAGAGAACGCAGCCTAAGATTTTGAGACATAAATGATTAAAACAAGAAAACATGTTTAAAAGCAATTCTCTTTTAATTCAAAATAAATTTATTTTTTTTCATGAGTAAGAGAAAATATTTATATTATAAAAATACTTTTATTAATTATCAGAAGTTAATTAATATAACAAGTTAGCTCAACAATTTGAGAATTGTTTCATACCTTTGTTAGTTGCTTTTGTAATGCCAAATACATATATGCTATGTGGATGTGTGGGGTTCGTCATTTTTATTATTTATTTATCCAATTTAAAAGTGAATAGTTTTCAATTAATCTTATATTATTACTACACAACTCTTTTTTTCAGCCCATTATATTTTAATTAATTATTTTTATTATTTATAATTTAAAATTAAAAAAAAAACAAGATCTAAAATCTTTAATGCACTTAACAATTAGTTACCTCCCTGATTAGATATATAGCTGATTAATTATTTTTATTATTTTCTTCTATTACCTAGCCTGGGCTACAATCTCACATCATATGTAGCTCATTATGTTGCCTTTCTCAAAGGCATGAACAATTTCCAACCCAAGTAAGAAAAAAGCATTTAGGGACTCCGTAGGTTTTTGAACTCACACGAGGTTTAGTAAATCTTTTTAAGTTTGTAATAAGTTTTAATATTTAGTACATTTAAAAATTAACATTTATATTGATAAATTGTGTGCTATACCACCCAAATTCGAAAACCCTCTAAGCTATTGTAGCAAGATCCCTGAAACAATGGCCACACAATCTATTCATAATAATAAAAAAGAATAGATCTTACCCCATAAGAGAAATGATTACAAAAAAAGGCTAATAATTAGAAAAATTAGTAGATCTTAACCCAATATTAATTGAAATTAGATTTATCTAATTTCGCATAGCAAAATTGGGTCGGACCTTTATTAGTTCAAAAATAAAATTACAAAATCAAAAATTGTTTGTTTGCCAAAGCCACACTTCACAAAGAATTTTCTTTGAGAGTTTGGTGCCCTTCTACACAAGTCAAAACACAACACATGAGCACATTGATTTCTTTTTCGATCATTTTCTCCTTTTGGAATTTCAGTAACCTTCAAGCAACCATTTTTCATTGTATATATCCAATATATATACTTGCATACATAAGCATACTCATGTACTTAGAGAAAATGGCTTCAACTACTAAATGACAGTTATTCTCTCTGTAACTACACATAGAGGTTGCAGATTTGAATTTTGATCTGGATCCAAGTCTGGATCCGAAGCCTATTATGGGTGGACTAACCCAGGTGAGTAACCCAAATTTACCACATCCAAGTCATATTTAATCACACTTAGATCTTATTTGGATTCATCACTTATTCAATAAACCCTATATTCACAATTATAATTCAACGAATAATTATAATTAGTTGACTTGTGAATACATTCAAATGTGACACTCAAACGGATCTTTCTTTATTCTTGAAATCTTTTCATTATAATTCATTCATTTTTTCAAATATGTTCCATCCTACTAAATCATACATGGCTTCTGGTAGCATTCCAAAATAATTGCATCAAATCATAACTTCTAAAAACAGTTAAAGGTTAAAGGGTATTTTACGAGATTCTTATGACCTCGAGGGTCTCACACACCTAAAAGTGGAGATCCATGTCTTTTGTTATTCTATTTTGGTCAAACTTTGCACACATGGCATGAAATCTGTACTACTGTATTATTTTTATTTTCCTATAAAGCGTATGTCTTTTGTTATATAAATATATAGTTTAGATACATTTAGTATCTAACTTTAGTTCACAACTCTAATTTTCACATGTTTGTTAAATAAGCATTTACTTGGCATTCTTAGTTAGATATGGTGAGAAGTGGGATTTTCACCTTTTGGTTACCTTTTATAGTCGCATCTAGATAATTCATCAAGAACGATTTTGTTTTAAGCTTGAGGTCACATTAGCTTAATAACTTTTGTGATTTGATTAAAAGTATCTTTCGTTTATGCGCTACTCAATTATAGATGTAGTTGCTTGTGTGAGAAAACCAACTATCTATTTGAAATATCTTTAATTATTGTACTCAGCAATATGCATTAAACATTGTATTTAACATTATGCACGGAGCATTATATATATGTGTGTGGGCATTAATTAATTTGTGTACTAAAACACAATTGGCATTAATTAAAAATAACATGAATCATTTATTGACGTAAATTAGGAAAATAATATTACATGCTAATGTTCCAAAAAATACATTTAACATTTACACATTTCCGAGGATTTAACATGACTTTAGAATAGATCTTTTGGAATAAGTTTTGTGAACGGATCGTCTATCATTTTGTGTGTAGAGATATACTCTTAATGCACCTCCTTTTATGCAACAATATCTCTTACAAAATTATATCTTGTGTCAATATATTTGATCTTCAAATGATATTTGAGATCCCTGGGGAATGTTATTATAGCTTGTCACAATTCACTATGACAGAATTTGAAAAGGCACTCACAACTCCCAAATGATTCAAAAATTTATTTAACAAAACAACTTTTTATACTGCTATTGATAATGCTACTTCCATTTGCTCATTTCCTCCACACTTGGAGGAAGTTGTCTCAATTGCTTAAATAGTACTTGTTCTCTTTGCAAATATACGTAGCAATTGTATATTCGGATCCAGACTCGAGTTTGGATTTGGAGCTAGTTATGGGTGGACCGATTCGACCACATGACCTAAATTTATTACATTCACAAAAATTTAGATTTAATAAGCTTTGATGGGCAAATTCATTGTTTAGACCAAAAAAATGTGCGACCTCTCAAATAGATGATCTATCTATTGTTAGCTCCACCAAAATTGCTTTAATGGATAGAACTCATCTCAATTTTTTTGTTTCTTTTTTTGTGCTTAATGAACTTGTTTTAATTTTCTCTCTCAAATTTCAACAAGTGTTGTTTTTGTAATTCTTTTTTGCCAATATAACTGAATCATAGAAAATCTTAATCCCGACAATTAGAGGACTAATGAACTTCATAATTAAAGGTAACAAAATGGACTGTAAACCCATAACTAAAATAGACTAATGACATAATATAAAATATTATTTGTTTAACTTCATTTGCTTGGGTTCAAATGTAATTTGCTCAAGCTACTGATGAATTATACACTTGGAATTTGAGTTTATAGTTCAAATTGTCTTTTTTTTTTATTCTTTGGGATTACTCCAGTAGTCAGCATGGAGTGATGGATGGCCTGATTTATCAGATTTGAATCCATTCTCTGCACAATTATTGTGAATTAGATTTAAATTTACCTCTCCTTTCAAAAATTATGAGATCGAGCGACCGAAGCCCCCGCAAGAGAAGGCATCCTAACTATCTTTTGGATTTTCATGTACCTAATTAGCTTATCATGATCATATTAGGTTTTGTTGTAAAAATTGGCTGTAAGCCCATTTACCTTAAAATAGCCCAATTCTCTACAAGGTCTTCCCCTAGGATTATCCTAAAAGATTGTTGTTGTTGTCTAGATATAACTATAAATTTAATTGACTGGAAATATCATCATCGAGTCATCTAAATCTGTAAAAATAAGAAAATAATTAAAGGACGAGAGAAAGTCTTCGTGCAAATACTTTGATACTTAAATCAAACATATGATGAAAAAAATTGTATTGAAACTAGTATTAGAAATATTGTACATTTTTAGAATTAAATATCTGCTTATTTATAGAGAAATATAAAGTGATTTAAAGTGTAATAAAATTAAGAATTTTATAGATAACACTTATCATGATTAATTTTAGTCTGACTGAGAGTAGATTTGTTATGAATGATGTCTATCTTTTATGAATGATGTTTATCTTATCATTTTTTAGAAATATTCGGAGAGATTTTTAGATATTGGAGTTATTTTATTTGTGCGTGTGTGAGACCCTTGTATAAAAAATTTATGCCTTTCAACCCAAAATATCCTTTTGGACTCTTAGAATTTTAATGGCTTTGGTTTATGACACAGTAATTGTAAAAACATCCTATATATGGATGTGAAATGCCACGACACAAAATCCATTTGAAGCCACCAAAACAATATTTGGAATCTCCATTACATGTTGTTTATTTTTTTTTTAAATATAGATTAAGGCCTAAACGAGCAAGGACGACACAAAACCCACAAAAACATAAGCCAAACATACGAGAAAGCCAACTGGACCAAGAACACTATAACGTAGGTAGGACCTCCCCAAGGCAACTGCTGCAACCTTGATGAGTTTGGGATTAACAAATATCGACTTAGAATCATCGGAAAATAAATGGATTAGATGAGTTAACTTTAAAGTGCCATTAAAAAGGCAAAAGATAACCCAAAAAGCTCAACATAAGATGCAAGCAGCCAAGCAGCTGCCACTTGAACCCCGCTTCAGCTTCGTCTTCTTTTGCTTCAGCACGAACAAGAAAGGGATTCAAATGCCACTGTGCCTGTCTTAATTGAAGACAAAACGCACATAGATTAAGAAAATGTGTGCGTGGCTTTATTTGATTTACACTAAGAGATCAAGTTGTTTTAGATATATATCCACTTTTTTTTTTCTAAGTAAAAATCATTTCGGGATCAAGCTAACTAGATTATGTAAACTAACTAGATTAGCCTTTTCTTCTTGTTTTTGGGATCCTGTCTTGTACGCCTTTCATGGATTGCATTGGAATTTGTTTGTTGGCTAAAGGACTCTTGGAGCTTGTTTATCTGTCTGTGTCTTGGCCCATTTAACTTGTTTTCTCACATCTCTTCGTTTCTTTCTTGTTCAGGGCTACACACACAAATATAGATGTATATTACCCGATTGAATAAGCCCAGAAGTTAAATTTAGCTAATAGCTACATAAAACCAAATTTTTTATCTTTTTTCCTGATAACATGAACAATTAATATTACTTGTGGGAACCCTCTCAATTCATATAATGGGTTAAGATCAGTCTGGCATTTCATCTGGGACTAGAATTTAAAACATAAGATGCTGTGGTATGTACCACATCACAAAATAACAATTGATGGCAATACAGGTCGACTTTTGTTAGAAATTAACCAAACGGTGCTACAGCAGCATTAATTGTAATCTATCAGTACTTTTCTTTAATGATAATGACCTTTCAGTTTAATTGCATGTTGCCTCGCTAAGAAGACATTCTTGTCTGCTTGGTCACAAGTTAATAAATGAATAGCCGAAAAGAAAATATAACTTAAAAGATGTCTTTGGACATTAAGGTTTTATATGGAATGGACTTTTTAGTTAGTTTATATTGTTGACAGTTATGAAAAAAGTTTACATATTTAGTATACTTTTCAAAAATTGCCTTTTTAATGAGAAATTAATCTATTTTTTGGATTTTTAACAATAATTTTATTAAATTTTTGGTTTTTAAACTTTTTAAAAAACAACTTTTTATATAAATAAACCAAACACTCTTAAAAGAACTTTTCATTAACTGATATTACACCTCAAAACTATAAATCCCCCAAATTGACAAAAACAACAAACCCCAAATAAACAACGGAATAAACATCATTTACTCGTGATGTTAAATGGGTTGGGAAGGTTATGGGTAGTTCAAACCGACTTGTTATTGTTGTAAGTTGAGCTTGACTTACCTTTATCATTTATATAGGGTTGAATTGAGTCCAACATTTTTAAGTTTGCAACTTAGCCTATCTAAGGCCTCAACTCATATCCATGGGCCCTGACTTGTGGACTTAATTCGTTGCCAGGCTTAATGGAATTTTATTTTTTTTAAAAATAAAATTATAAATTATTTAAATTTGAATTTGGATTGTTGATATTTAATTTATCTAATATTTTAAAAATTATATAGACAATGTTACAAAATTTATATTGATAATCTATAAATCTCAAATAATTTATATTTCATACACAATTTTACAAAAAAAAATTATATTTTACATGCAAAAAGGCATAATTATTTTAACAAAATATAAATATGTAAATAAATATGTATCTCATACACAAACATTGGAGTTCAAATTTAAAATATGAAGCAATTTTTATAACTTTTAAATATTTATAAAATTTAATACCACTTTAAAAGTGGAATTCTAAATTATCAAAAAATTTAATTTTCAAATCGTTAACTTTTATATTGTAAATTTTTATTTTTCAAATAGAATTTGCATTTTTAAAAATATTTTTATATTTTAAATATTAATTGAATAAATATATTTATATTTTTTAAAATTATTTTCAAATTATTTTAAATATAAGTCAGTTTGACAGACTTTTGTTGAGGTCAATCTATTAACAGTCTGTTTGGCTGTGTAATTTGACCGCTTATAAGTTATTAGTGTAGCTTAAAAGTTATTAAACTTTTTCAGTTAAGTGTTTGACAAACTCAAATAACTTAAAAGTTATATATATAGCTTAAATGCTATTTGAATAACTTTTTGAAAAGTTCTTTCCCTTCAATTTCTACAAAATGCTCTTGGGAAAAAATTGCTTTGACCAAGGAAATTACCAATTTATCCTCAACCAAAATACCAATTTCCAACCCATATTCTTCTTCTTCAATCCTTTGCAACCAATTTCCCACTGCCACTGTTCCCCATGGTCCGTTGCCTTCTGCCTCGCTATCACCCTAGCCATCGCCCCCATCGTCGCCCCCAATTGCTCTGTCGTCGTTGCCTAGCTCGACCACTATAAGTCGATTCCTTCATCTCCATCGCAAGCCTAATTCGATCACCGCAAGTTGCCTCAATCTCGCTACTGCGATCACCGCCTCTGTTTCCAAATCTGCTGCTGCAAGTCGCCTAGTGCTGTCACGTCTCTTGCTGCCTATCTCACCTCCTCTCACCATCGTCGTCCCTTTCTACGCCATCGCCCATCTCCTTCTCTGTTACCGGCCTTCTTCTTCATCTCTTCACTATATATATGTATATATATGTATATATATGTATAACATAACATGTAATAATATATGTTATATTATATATAACATATATAATAATTTTGTATATAACATATAATATATATTAATTTTAATAAAATATATTTTTTAATAATTATACTAATACAATGTTAATTTATAATAGTAAAATTAATGTATATATTTTTTAACAGTAAAATTTTATTAATTAAACATTAATTTATAAAAATTTATTAAAATTTAGTATTTTATATATTTTTTTATATTATTTAATAGTATATCTATTTTCATCTTTTATCAATATCTCATAACTTATCAGCTCTTTCAAATAAATACATAATTATTAACTGATAATTTAAAAACACATTTATCCAAACACATTATCAACTTAAACATTATTTAACTTAAATGCTATAACCAGCTTAAATAGTATCTAACTTAAAAGCTACAAAAATAAACGCCAAGCCAAACTAAGGCTAAGTATCACAAACCTTGAGTTTGACTCGGATTGGGAGTTTGATGGACCGGCCTACGTCTACCCGTTTTAGGCAGGGTAACAAGTTAAGTCAGGGCTTGCTTTTTATTAACAGGTCAAATTTATTATATAAATGAATTGAGCCCGTTTTGGCTTGTCTCTTGAGGGCTACTGATGCACCCGACTTGAGTCATTTGATATCAACACTCAAGATAATCATAATAATTCTCACACTTTTTAATGAAATTAAGTTTTTGTAAAACCACCGTAAATTAATAGGTTAAACAGGGAATTAATTGTCCTCTTCTTCTCCATAAAACTATTTATTGAAAGCCATCAAAATCAAGATATAGCAAGAGATTTAACGCCAAGAAACAGGCCACATGAAGAATTTACTATGCTTCACAAAAGCGCAGAGACATGATCTCTGATAATCGGTGGTACATGCCAACAGTAACAGCTGTGTCTAGAAAGATGCAGAAAATGAGAAAATGATATGAATGAATATAATGAGCCAGCCCTCACTCTCATTGCATTTACTTGGCCCCCCCTCTGTCTCTCTCTCTCTCTATATATGTATATATATATTATAACTTGGACAAAGATCAAGACAGCTGCACTCTTCTACACCTCATGAAAAGAAGAAAGACCATGTGTAATGTATCAAGATCCACTAAAAATAAGTTTAAAATTAAAAAATAATAAATAAAAAGAGAAAGAATCGCAAAGAACTGAGGAGACACTCTCAGAAAGGGTCTCCAAGAAATGTAGAATTCTCTTGGAGACCCCTCTCACGTGATATTCCCACAGGAATGTGCAAACTTATCTTTGAAACTTTCTCTATAAATTACACAAAAAATAGGGATTTATTATCTACAGTTATCTAAATCCTAGTCAATCTTCTAATATTAGAAATATTTATCACAAATCTCCTAAGTTATAAATAAGCCAATTCTCATTCCAAAAAGGGTAAGACACTTATTAACAGTTCAATGTGGGGAATATCTTGTGCTCTTTAACAATTTTGTTTTTGCAGAATTCTAAAAATTTGAAGATGATTTTTTTGGACAAATAAATTTTATTGCTGTGTTAAGTGAAAAAGACACGAGGGAGAGTGAGGGAGAGTGAGAGAGAGTGACAATGAACCAATCATTCAGTAGCTTAATTAAAGAGAGAGAAATATGGCTCAGGCAATTATTACTGTGATGTGATACTTTCATCTTCACTGTTGCATGCAAGTTAATTATAAGTTATTAATGATCACATATTTAAACGTATTTATTAAAATTGATTGTAAGTAAAAATATTATTGCTATATTTTCTTTTAACAATATTAATTTATTGTACAAAAATGAAAGGTTTAAGACCAATTTGGCCCTCAATTTTTTTGGGTTTTGGTCAAATTTGCCATACACTTTTTTGTTTTTACTTGAATGAACTTTTGGAAATGGTTTATCAAAGGGTGAATTTGAGCCTAAAACAAAGAGTACTTCAAGAGCGAAGACAATTATTTAAAAAATTGATGAGTGAATTTTATAAAAGTTAATCTACTTTTTATTCTTATAAAAATTTATGAAAGTACATATCATATATAAAAGGGTGAAGAGGCTTCTGAGATGCGTTCGCTGAGTCCCTATTGAATGCCATTCTGAGATCCTATATATATAGATGTCACAAGGTTCTCTCTCTCCTTTGAATTCCATATTACCTTGAAATTCAAAAACATTCATTCATCAGTACTAGAGATATATACACACAGACACATAAATTAAAAGATTGAAATGTGAACCAGCTTTTAGGGTTAATGCAGTCTGCGAAAGTGAACAACCTGCACACACTTTCCAAGAATTTCTTTCTTCCTCTATATATGATGTGGTGGAATGGATTGGTAGATGGCCATTTTGGCACAATCCTGTCACACACACACACACATTCTGACTTTATGAATCAAGATTGAAGCTGGATAGAATTGTCTTTGCACTTAAAAGGGTGTCTTTACTTAGAAATATGGGGATGCTTCAGTGCCTTTACATGCCCTTGCCCTTTTTTTCTTTCCTTCTGTACATTTCGCTCAATTTGGCTTCTCACCATTTCAGAGACATGAGACGTTCCACTACATTGGCTGCTTCTGATCGCTTTCCCTTGTATATACAGATAAGGCTATACACATAGGACACAAGGTTTGGATTCTTCATAGTTAGGGCTAGCTATAGGGATATGCTCCTACACCTGTATTACTACAAACATATATACCAAAAATCAATGAATATTTTACATAATTTGGATAAGAAGAAAGACATAAATAATATTTTTGTGGTGGCTGAAATCCGCAATGTATTGACTGGATGGGTTGGTAGAAATTTGGCGCCTAATGTGATATTTAAGCTAGAGTTGCTTGGGCTTATTAAGAAGGTTAGTTCATGAATATTGTTTAATGTGGAAGTTCATATGCCTCTTTGGCGGCCATGTAGCTGCCGCCTTCAGGATTGCGAGTGTTGCTATTGTGATGTAGTTTAAGAATATCTACTCTGAGTTAGCTTATTAAGAGGGTTAGCTGCCACCTTCAGAACTCTATATGCTCCCTTCTATATATATAAAGATAATTAATCCTCAAGAGGAACTATATAATCTGGATTAAGGGAAGTTTTTCTACTTGGAAATCAGTCTGTGTCTTGCCGGGTATATAATTTACTTGGAGCTGGTTCTCATGTTACTGTCTCCAAGTATTTAATTTGCTTTTTTTTATTCCTTTAATTGGTTAATTAATTCTTTGTTTGGGGGAAGAAAGGTAGATGAGAAAATGGCATTTTGAAAAACAAAATTAATAAATAAATATTGCCAAAGTAGTTGAAGGAAACATTTCTCTTACAGTGAGGACTATTTATTAATTAGCTAGGGCAGATATGGAAAGGGACGTAAGATGAAGAAGCACACTATGCCCAATGCCCAATTATCGAAGTTGGCTGACCCAACAAAGATGAGATCTCTTGCTTCCTTTTTTGAATTAAAATCACAAAAAATCAAATATGTACAAAAAGTGAATATCTAATCCTCTATTATATAAGTTAGGTTCCAATTATTTTTATTATTAAGGAGTGCCTAAACAAGCCAGCAAGGGCCTGCAGAGACAAAGGAAGGACAAAACAAACGTCAAGGGTAATTGTCTTACAAGACATCCCAGACCCAGAGTAGACCATGAACAAATTGAAAGCTAATTTAGGGGATGCATGCAATGCATGTATCCATCAGCCATGCTCTTGGAAGGATGATTAATTTTATGATTTGAGATACTTTTTAACTCTTTTGTAATTTTATTTTTAATTAAGAATCTTTTTAATATAATCTTTTGGTTAAAATATTAAATTTACACTTAAGAAAAAAATGACCATAGTGTCTTAATTAATTTTAAATAATTATGTACAACTCTATTATTAAAAACTCATTAAAAATAAAAATACTAAACTTGTCCAGTAATTGGCTCTAATTGATTATTTAAGACGAATAAATGGAGAACAAAGTGGAAGGCGATGCCATTAACCTTAATAAGTCTCTAAATTCAAGTAAAATTTTAATTTATCTCTAAGGAAATGCAAAAGCCAATCAGTAATTTTGCAATTAATCTATAACTTAAACCAAAATCTAATTCATCTTTGAATCACAAAAGCACATTAGTCTTCATTTTTTTTTTTTTTTGAATCATGGAAGCAAAGTAATATCCAAAAAAAATATTTTTATCAATAAAAACGGTTTTTAGTTGAATTTCAAACCCACAATTCTTAAAATTTTCTTATTTTTTCTTCATAAATATGATTTTTAATTAAATTTTCAAATACTTTAATTATTTGAGTTCATAACTTCAAAAGTTGAAAATTACGTTACTTCATAAGGCATTAACCATGGTAAAAAATTACTATAAACTGTTTTGCAGTGAAAAATTATGTTTTAAGTGTTCATAATAATTTAAAAGTCAATATTTCATTTCATTACTCATCTATTGTTTCCATTATTTTTTCAAACTTTTTCAAAATTTTGATAGTAAAAACAAGCAATCAAATAATGTCATTTTCTATTTTTGTTTTCAAAATAATAATATTGGAACGAAATTTGACCAAAAGAGCCCTAAGAAATTTTTTATGATAGAAAGAATAAAAAAAAAAAACATAATTTTTATATAGTTACGTTTTTTCACGCATTTATCTCTAATTTATCCTCTCAAATCATTAATTGACGCTACTTTCTTACTTAAGTTTAAGTTTGGTATTTTATCTTTAATTAATATGTAAAAATAGAATTGTGTTCAATTGTTTAAAATCAATTGAGATATTTATTTGGTTATTTTTTCTTTTTGACATATAAATTTAATTAATCTTTTTGTCTGAAAATGATTTCAAATGAGATTTTTTGCCAAAAATAAAATTATAGGAGGATTAAATATCACAAGTCATAAACTTTGAAAAATTTTAATGAATTTTAGCCAAGTTTTATATCAAAATGTCCCCCCCCCCCCCTTCTCTCTCTCTCTCTCTCTCTCTCTCTTTCTGTGGTATAAATTCTGCCTATTTCAATAATTACTTATCAATCTCACATGTTGTTCTATAGATTTTCTTTTCACATATCTCAATCATCTTAACTGCTGGTTGAGACGTTTACCTGACAACATAAAATTATTTTGAAATTTAATATATTTATGAGCATGTTATTGCAAAAAGTACTTTGATAATTAGGTGTAAAATTGGATAACAAACTCTCAACAGATGGAAGGAAAAATCCCTTTCCTATGTTGGTAGGGCACCAATATCCTTTTAGCTCCAGCCTCTTCCTCCTGGAATTAGGGATTTATTTAGTATGCATCCAAGGATATTGATTATAAAATTTTTTATACAAAAAATTATACAATAATTACACAAAAAATTTCCAAAACTATAAATCAAAAAATGAATTGATTTTAGTGAAAAATCTCGAATACTTGAGACGCTTCTTTTAGTATTTTCACAAACAATCATCCCCCGCCCTTCCCGTACAAAAAAAAAAAAAAAAAAAGAAAGAAAAGGAAAAGCAAAAGGCATGCCAAACTATTACAACCAATTAATAAGAACCTTTACTAGGCTCATTGTTAAGATGTCCTTTTAAGCACTGACTTTGTTACAACTATAAGACACAAATTAATGCTATTGTGGTTGGTGTACGCTTATATGAGGGAAGGTTCCAAATTTGAGTCTCTCTTCACTTCTTAATATTGTCTCACACGAGTTTGTGTGATCACTCTTGATTCAAGGTGAAAAGACTTAATTATGATATCATGATTAAAATCTAACAAAATATTATTAGGATATTTAGACGATATGTTTATTGATATTAATCCTAATACGCATCTCTAGGCCTTTAAACATTTTCATGATAAGTCGGGCTAATTAAAAGGGTCCATTGAGCTCGATCTTGGCTATAAGATTGTCAAAATTTGCACAAGATTTACACCAACCAAAATGTCAGCGAAGTTCTTCCTCTTCTTAAAAAACAAAAAAAAAAAAATTCAGCAGTAGGCTAAAAAGAAGAGACACATGGCATGGAGATCGAAACTTGGCAACAATTATGCTTTAATCAATAATGGATCCAACTTTAACACCGCATTCTAGCAACGACATCAACCAAACCCATCGATTGCTGAAGTACAAGTTGGTGCCTACCTTTAATTTTCAACCTGGCTGCTGCCTGTTTATTTACTTTTATAACTCATCCCAAACTTTTATTTAGAACAAGTCAAAATTTTTCAATCCATCACACTATCAATTAATGGTTTTTTTCACTGCTTTTATTAGCTAATTAATGGGTTGTTTTAAATATATCTCTAGTTTAAAATATATTTTGATATATTAATTTCTTGTTTACTTGTGATTTTGCGTATGCATATATATATATATATATATATACCTACCTCGGGCACAACAATAAAATGTCAACAAAATATTTATTATTTATTTTTAATATTAATATGCATAAAATCATATTAAGTTACAAAAGAATATTTTTATTAATACTAATTTCATAACATAGCACGACAAAGTGCAACGATAGTAAAATAAACATTATTCATAGTGTATGGTTCTAATTATATTAATTAGCTCACAAATAAACATATTATTCAACATGAGAATATCCTGTTCAAAAATTTTATGAAAAACCGAAAAAAGATTCAATTTTAAGAGGTCTATACACAAACATTTTTTGGATTAATATAGCATGCAGTGACAATTTGCTATTTTCAGCCAAATGAGTATCTTTACACAAAAAAATATATGGGAAGGAGTGCCTTCCAGGGCATTGCTTAAGAAGTATTCTAATAATATATTATTTTTTAATAAATTATATTTATTATATCTAATTTTTAGATCTATAAGTTTTTTTTCTTAATTGGTTTCATTTAATTAGAATGCATATATTTATTACAATAAATAGTTAAATACAAAAAATAGAAATTGTTTAGTTTAACAAAAAAAATGTTTATCCAACCACCCAAAATGGGTAAAACATTTTCCCTGAAAAAAAAAAATGACTGGGTACATTAGACCAAATATGTTTTTGCTCTATATAAATCAACTTTTCCTTCCATCCAAACAGCTCTTCAAATTAATCCCACCATATATAGGTGACGTACAGAATACAATGCATGCTTTCATATACATATATATATATATATATGTGTGTGTGTGTGTGTATAACTCTACGAACACTGCATGTTCATAGGTGGAAAATAAAAAAGAAAGAAAAAGAAAAGAAAAGAAAAGTCGCCCCCATCGTCCGCTGTTGTGTGGCAGATATAGAAGATGGGAGGGTTTTGAGTGGTCGCTCTCATCATCTCATCAAAATGCAGCCAAAACACTCTGTACTTCCTTCTGAAACCCTAGCCCTCATCTTCCCTGGTACCTCCCAAATTGATTAATTAAAACCGGCCTGGTTTTATTTCCATGGGGAACCGGCCGGCCTTAATGTCTTTTCCCTGTCCATTAGCTTGCTAGCTGCTTCTCTCTTTCTCTCTCTCTCCCTCTCTCCATGGCCAGCTTTAGTTTTCCCAACTCATCATCAAAACTCTGATTAATTATCACTTTGAACCCTCTCCCTCCTTTTCCTTTTCCTTTTCCCCCCTCTCCTCTCTGCAACTTTCTTTCTCTATTTTAGGCATTTACAGGTTCTACTGTCGAGATAAATAGCCCATCTTGAAAGCAAAGGGGGAAATGGCCGGACAATGATATATATCTCTAGAGAATTTTTATAATATCATATGATATGAAAAAACCCAGTAATTGTAATTTCTTGAAATTTTCAACCAGAAACTTAATTTAGTGGGAATGGAAAAGAGCTAAAATCTATCAACGGAACAAGAGTTGCTACTGTGCTTGTTAGCGTGCTCCATTGTATATTAAAAAACAAAAAAAAAAAAAACATCAAAGGCGCTTGTAATTGTAAAACTACCATTGCCACGTCACATTCTATACATGTATATAGATATAGGTAAAAAAAAAAAGAGGCAAAAATGTATGTATAAATGTCATTTGCCAGGAAGGCCTCATTCACTCTTGGTTAAGCTAGCTAGTTTGGTTCCTTTGCTGTGTTGCAAGAGAAAGCTTGCTTTTCATGCTTGATTTCTCTCCTTAAGGTTGTTTGGTTGCTTTCTACTTTGTATAAATTTATGGAACCTTTCCCCACTTTAGCTCTGATTACCACTTTGATCATATCCCTCTTTTCACTCTTCCCACTCTCTCTCTCTCTCTCTCTCTAGACATATGATCATTTACTGTTGTGATACATAAACCGCATCTTGAGAACAAGAGGGGGGAGAGAATAAAGAGCCTTTTGTTTTATCGCAAGAGTGGCTTGGCTGTCTTCTCCTTTGCGTTGCAGCTTCTTCTTCTTCTACTTCATCTTCTTCTTCTTCTTCTTGGAAGCTTCAATTTCTGCATAAGAATGTCTACCTGCATCGATGTTGCCCCTGAGCAACTCTGCTACATCCCTTGCAACTTTTGCAATATTGTTCTTGCGGTATATGACCTCTGAACATACCCTTTACATAGTGGGATCTGCTTTTTCATCTCAGTATATATAATATAGATATATAATTATATGCACTCCATATATGTGTGGTTACTTACATATACATATATGTTCTATTATATCTATGCAAGAAGATTGTATTGGTTCCTGAAAAGAGCGGGCCGATTGTATTGGATCCTGAAAAGAGCTCGCCTTTGTACTGATGAGATCAAGTCATTTGGTGTTATTATACTGAAAATCTATTCTTTCTTCCTCGTTTTTCTTTTCTTGTCACGGTCAGGTCTCCATCTTGGACTTTCTTTTCCTTCTCTCTTTTGCAGTAAAAGAAAAGTCATATTTGAAGGTCCTGGAGTGCAGAAAAACCAGAGAGAGGGGGGGGGGGGGGGGGGGGGGAGAGAGAGAGAGAGACTACGAGAGTTAAACTTCAAAACAAGTGTTCGATGACAAATTTGATGAGAATAAGTCTTGTGGCTCATGATAGGTTTCATTCACCAATGGAGATCTCACCCGTGTCATTCTTGAAAACTTTTCATGAAAACTTCCATCACATAAAGATGAAAAGTTTTCAAGGAACCTGATTTTTTTTCTTTGGTTTTCTCTGCAACCCATTTCTTTAATTTAAAGAAAGAAATTAAAGACGGGATTTCCAATTTCAATTCTTCAGGTCAAATTAGCCATATCTTTGTTTTTTCAACCTTCGTGATAGAGGGACCCAGCTCCAAAGTTTCAGTTTCTGATTTGAGCTTTTGTTTAAAATCTTTCTCTAGTATGATTCTGTTATGCAGGTGAGCGTTCCAACTGGGTTTTCGTTTCATCCGAGAGAGAGAGAGAAAGAGAGAGAGACAGCTAAAATCTGCGTTTTCTGATTTGGGTTTTCGTTTTTCCTCTTTTGGAACCCTGTTGTTAAGGAGTTAGATTTTGACGCGCAGGTGAGTGTCCCATCCTGCAGCTTATTCGACATCGTGACCGTCCGATGCGGGCATTGCAGCAATCTGTGGTCCGTGAACATGGCGTCTGCATTTCAGTCACTGTCCTGGCAAGATGTTCAGGTGAGCTGTTAAATTTTTCAGCTCAATTTTTGGGGGATCATAGCCTTATGAAACCTGGGCTTTCCGGGTTTTCCTTCTTTCGAGGAAATCAAAGTCTTCTCTCAAATAAATACATATACATCTATATGTATATGTGTAATTGAGTATTTCGAAGCATCTGCAAACCCTAACAGCCGCCATAACCAAAACCTATAAATCTTGCCTTTTGTAGAGAGTGTTTTGCAGCCGCAGTTATGATGCGTCAGAACCTGTCGTGACCATCAAGGGAAATCGTCTTCTAGGTTTTCAATTGTTTCTTTTCAAAGCTTCGATCTTTGGGGTTCAGATGATTTGATTGACATGTATCGTTATTCTAAGTTTCATAGGTTCATTTCTTTTCATCAGGTTTTGTCCTCTTCTGTAGGAACAAAGCCTCAAATTTCTTCTCTCCTCCACAACTGTCGATCTGGGTCTTATTTTCTCTTCATGATTTTTAATAGATTCAGTCACTTCAACGCCGGTTTCTTTTTGGCTCATAAGACATCTTTTCAACTCTCTCTCTCTCTCCCCCCGGCACCCCCTATTATTTTCAGCTCCAGACTGGTTAAAAGGTCCTCTTGCATTTCTTTCCTTTTTTGTTCCCCTTCGGCTGACATTGAGATGCTAAACCAAGAAAGCAGTTAAGCATTAAGCTTCAATTTCATCATTACTTGACTATTTTTCACTCGCCCTTTTTATGATCTTCTGAAATATATAATACTTTTTTCTGAATCTGTATTTCTGTAATTTAATTTTCTTCAGGCACCCAACTACACTTCCACCAATCAGAGGATTGATTTTGGTTCCTCTTCCAAATGTAATAACAAGACGGCAACGAGATCACCTATCACAAATACTACTACTCCAGAAAGGCCTGTGAACAGGCGTGAGTACCATGATTACTGTTATCATTTATAATGGTTTTTTTTTTCTTCTTTTCCTTTTTATTTCATTTTTTTTTTTGGGCTGAGATTTTATTTCAGTTATATTGATGTTGTGTCTCTTCTACTGTTTTTCCTTTTCTCAGCCCCAGAGAAGAGGCAGCGAGTGCCTTCTGCATATAACCAGTTTATAAAGTAATGATGAGTAGCACTTTAAATTTATCTTTCATGTTACATAAGTTTTGAATTTTGATGGCAATGACTAACCAATTTATGATTTTCCTAAACAATTAAAAATTGTGATTCTTTAGAGAGGAAATCCAAAGGATTAAGGCCAATAATCCAGATATCAGTCACAGGGAAGCATTCAGCACTGCTGCAAAGAATGTAAGAGCAAATTAAACAAATTTTTGTTGGTTTTAAGCAATGTTTTTGGGGTGATTAATTAATTGACGAAATTTCTTAATTCGATAGTGGGCATACTTCCCTCGGATTCATTTTGGGCTAATGCTGGAGAACAACAGCAAAGCTAAGTTACCTTGATCGTGTAAGTATTTATATTTTTTGTTTCAAATTTGATTTTCACTATCCTTCTCTTGCAAATTATGCGTTATATTCTGCTTGCGAAACCTAAATGAAAGCTTGTCCTTTGGATTAATACATAAGGAATTTTCTTAATTATTTAAACTACCTTTGTTTTGTTTATTTTGGGCGTGGTAGCATTTTTTGAATTAATTAGTATAGCTCAGTTATTAGTAGTAACTTGTCATATTATATGACCTCCTCCGTTAATCCTAAATCAGTAGACTGCTTTCCGTGCTCTACTATTTGCTTCAATTTAATTATTTATATTTATGGATCTATTGATAGGCATTCAATGTAGGAAAAAATATTCTTAATTATCTTGTGAAATGAGTGGTGAATCTATTGTTAGGCATTCAATGTAGGAAAAATATTCTTAATTATTAGGGCATTAATTGTGCGATAAAATTCCCAAAGACTCTCTCTCTCTCTCTCTCTCTCTCTCTACCTGGTTGACTGAGGCTAATTAACTCCATTCTGGTCTACATTCTCGAGGAAAATGTAATTGGACTCTTCTTTTTCTTTCTGTACTTGGGATTTTTAACAATAACTGCCTCTTATAGTCTTTGCCAAAACCAAACAATTTTGTTAGGTAAGATCATTGTTCTCCTTAAATTTTCTAACCCATAGTCTAAATAATTAACTGAACTATGAATTATAGCCTTTTCTTATTAGTCACTAGCTGTATTATTTCCTTGTCTCCCTCTCTCATATTGAAGGTTTTTTTTTTTTTTTTTTTTTCTGCTCAGGATTCTGGGAAACATATATAATCTCAAGGGTAGCCCTATTGAACAAAAGAAAATGTTGACCTTCAGTGGCATCTCCGTTGTAGAGTTGAAGAATGGCTTGATTTTGAATGTGTTCTTACTGCTTAAAGACATAAAAATATGTACTTTCATTTCTTCCTTGCGTTTGCTACAAGTTGTTTAGAAGATGCTATATTTGGGATCTTGTAAAACTATATAAACCACTTTCCTTTGGCTTTATATCTTCCAGCTCCCTATTTCATGTGTTATAGTTTAGATGATACTGGTTTTCGTATGCATTATTGATCATTCCTTTTGCTAACGTAAAGACAAAAAAACCCTAAAAACTAACTAAAATTTTTACCCCATTAGATACTTTGTATCATAGAAATAATAGATTGTATGTACAATTTTCCGCAAACTAAAACAACGTGATAATATAGTATATAATGTAATTATAAAGGTTTTATATCGACGTAACCCTTTCATAATTATAGGTGAACTTATGTTGATTCTTTATAGATTTCTAGATTGAAAGTTAATGAATTAATTTAGTTGTTTTTCTCTAGAAACTGAAAATTGCACAAGATCAGTTAGAGTTTACAGTGAGCTAGCTAGGAAAATACACATGAAAGCACTATTAGGGAAACTAAATTTAGCAGGGCTATAGAGTTTCCATCAAGTGTATGCTAATTCTTGTGGGTATTTTTTGAGTTTTTGTTTTATGTTTGCAGTATATTTGTTGGAAATTAAACCAAAAACAAGTTAACCGAAATTTGAAAACTTCTTTCCCCAATTACTTGACAGTGTATTCCGACAAGAAAGGGAAATTAAAGGCACGAGGAACCAATGTCCGTACTAGGGTAGTTACTGCAATTGAATTCCTCTTGTAATTTATTATGGAAGAATTAAATCTTTTCATCTGAACTGTCGTCATCTTCTTCCTTTCATTTTTTTTTTAAATTAAACATCTGGGCTAGGATATGTGATTTAAAGACTTTATCCCACATGTTATATATATAAACATACATACCTAATTAAGGAGCATGAATAGTTAGGCAAACATGTTCCACATATGGTTTGTCACATCCCAAAATGCCTTTTTTTTGGTAATTTTTTATATGAACCATTTGTTTATTTTTTTTTCCATTTTGTACTTTGAAAACAGAGGGGTGCAAGGAAACAGAAGTTCTTTCTGATAACCCTTTTTTTGGTTAGGCAAAAAGAAAAAAAAAATGATAGGAAACTGTATATATTGAAACAATCCTAATCAAGCAAATTATGTTTCAATGGGATAAAAAATTAATTGAAGCCTTAATTACAAGAGAAAAAACTAGTTGAAGCTTTAATCGGAATTAATGTCCTAGAGGTTAATTAAAGCCTTAATTGCAAAGAAAAAAAAACTAATTGAAGTCTTAATGGGAATTAAAGTTATAGGGGATTTTTATTTTCCTTTAACCTATATTTTTTGGGATTTGTGTTTTTGTTTGGAGATTGGGATCGCAATTGTAGGATATGAGTAGGGAAATTATCTACTTTATTTTCACACTCAGGTCATTTTTCTTGTCTCCTACCTCATATCCGTACTCTCAAAATATTTTATTTAACCTTCCATCTATATACACTAGAGTAATGGTTACTTGATGAACATTTATGTACTCGATATAAATCATTCTAACAAATTTATATTTATGGTTTAAATCATTTTAAAATAATTTGATAATAAAAGAATCTAATATTAGTGTAAGTAAAAAACTAAAAGACAATAAAAAATAATAAAATAATAAAAAATATCACCTTGATTTGTTGATGGTGAGGGAAAGAGGCAAGAGAGGCTATAATTAGGTTAGGTTTCAAATTTATGAAAATATGTCTAATTTAGACATTTTTTTTAATATATTCCGCCACTCTACTCATACCCGATAAGTATTTTAGATAAGTATTTTAAATACCTCACCCATAACCTCCCCAACAGGTATTTTTTGATACCCAAACCTTCCCCATCAGGTAGGATATGTATAGGGTGCTCATTGCCTCAATTTGAGGGTTTTTCTGTATATTTTTATTAATTTATGCAATCTGTGTGTGCTCGGTTTAGAAGATATGAAAAGTGTTTTTTTGTACTAAATATGATTTGTCTATTTTTTAAATCATAACCAAACTATCATATACTTGAAACTACTCAAACTGTGACTCAATGATTTAGATGATTTCAATTATAACAATTGCTGATAACTAACGAGAAAAAAAAAAAATCATAGCAACAACTACAACACCTTTTACTTTTGTTTGATGGCATTTTAATTTTTTCGAAGGAATATTTATACTCTCAATCATTAAATTAAAAATTGTGAATTTATTACTTTACTTGACAATCAATATTAAAATTCTTAATTTTACAAGTAAATAAAAATTTTAAGCCAAAAAACTTAGTTTTGTTTATGTGGGAGGTATGGCAATTTATCGAAACCCAACCGAAACCAATTAAACCACTTCAAATGATTTTTGAAATTCTCAAAGCATAACTAATCACTTTTATTTATGAAATCACGATTTGAGTCAATTTGGTGCAACTGGTTTAAACAGTTTGATATTTTCCTTCTCGCCTATAATGCAACCTTATTTGGCTTCTCTCTAGTCGGTTCTTGAGATGCAAACCAAAGGATCCAACAAGATATATTAAAAACAATCGCAACCACTGACCTCAGTACAAAGGGTACCATTGAATATCACATGTAATTTCATGTAGCGAAACCATATAGTTAATTAAACTCAAAAGTTAGAGAACCAAATAAGGTTAATAATTAATGACCCAGTAATGAAGGTTTAATTACTAAATAGCAACCTTGACCATTGGTCAAAAAGAAATAGTCTGAGGAACCTAGACCATAGTCCATGGAAATCAAGTATTGTGGATGGCTTTAGATTCCCAAAAATATAATGAAAAGACCATTTAAGGTTGGAGCATTATTTTCCTCTTCTACACTTGGTTGCGTTGCTTTGTTTTTTCATTTCCATGCATGCCTACCTTGATCTTTGCTCCATTTGGCCTCTTCCATCTTCTCTATTTTGCTACCCCTAGCCTTTACTATTATTTACCACCTCCTTCCGTTTCTTCTTACCAACCTTAATTTGTTTATTTTTAGCCCTCTATTTTTCTAACCCTTTATTTCTTTCTCTAATTTGGATCTCACAATCCATCCTTCTCTCTTCCCCTTGATGGTGTTAATCTCCTATTTTGGTCTTTCTTTTTAGTATTGAATTAGGTATGGTGAGACATTTATGAAACCCAAGAATTAATAGATCTACTAAACCTGGTTTCCCTAACCTTTAATTGCACGCATTTGTATCTAAATGTGTGATTTCATGCTTTAGTCCCCTCGCTAAATCCCAAGGGTTGTTTAGTCATGTAGCTATTGAAGGAAAAAGATATATATAACATAGTGATTAAGCTTAGAGAAGAAAAACAAAGCATCATAATGTATATATATGGTTCTAAGGAGATTGTGGATCATCATGTCTACACAACAATATTTGGTTAGAGATAACCTTTATAGCAAAGAGTTTCATCTCAACATCGTTGTAGAAATTTTAATTAAAAATAACTTGATATCATTAATATATTTGAGAAATTTACACAAATATGAATTTGTTTACATTAACCCTTCAAACAAAATAAAAACATAAATGATTAGAAAACAATAAAATTTGAAGACTATATTCTTGGCTTCTTATGTTATGAGAATAAAATTTGAAGGCATTATCCAAGAATATCCCTTCAACAATATCCCTTTCCTTTTGGAATTCAAGTTTTTACTATGAGGATATAGCTAGGAACCACTCCTTTGCCATTGTTTTCCACTATAAAGATAAAGCATGGATTGTGGCTTGGCCTTTTGTAATATATTCAATAAAGTAAAAAAGAAAAAAAAAAGACGCTAGAAGATCATTTGCATAAGAGAAAAGTTTTTTTTTGGCTAAGAGAAATACATTAATGAAGGGATCAAACAACCTTAGAGATATAAAATAATAGGCCACAAAAGGGAATACACCTAAAGCTATTTAAGAGATGCATAACCATGGGTGAAGGCTGAGACAAGAATAGTGATAACCCTATAGGGGCCAACTTGGACTGGAAGAGTCTGGCTTGGAATGGCAAGGGCACTACGCCATTGTACGTATGGCGATGGGGCTAATTAAACTAGTTTTTGCCTCCTAACAGAGAGTGGGAAGGTGACCCGAGAGGGCCTATGCCAACACATAGGCACGAAGCAACCCTACCTCACACCAAAGAGCTAGCCATTTAGAGAAGAAACTATCAACAAGCAAAAGACAAATAAGCAAGAAAAGAAAAAGGCCTCAAGCACACGGAGGACCTCAAAACGGGGTAGATGGCATCAAACTACATCCACCATCAATGCTGGAGATCGTCATTTCTTTGTGGTAGGCACTATTAGTCTTGCCACTAAGGCACTTGAAGTGCTAACTTTGAGCCACTAGGCTTTGCTTTTTGATTGGGCTTACTAGTAAACTTCCAAAGCTCTTTGTCGATAGCTATAAAAGGTTCAAATATAGCATTCATTTATATTCCACAAGGGAAAGAGATAAGGTTCACATGTCGATAGCATTGATTTTTGCCTTCTAAGCTTTAGTCTTTTATTAATATTAGTGGAATATCTAACGTGATAACGTCATGTACATATGATATTTATTGACCCAGAAAAGCTTAGAAGTTAAATATGTCGTTAGATAATGTTACTACATTTATGCATAGATTAGCAAAACATGACTAGCGGTTCTCTTATCCTAGTGCTTTTCGGTTGCATTAGTTTGATTTATTGGCCTGAGTTTATCTTAATGCACCTCCTTTTGTAAGCTTAGCACACGATTTATAGAGTTGTAGTTCTCTTTTATATATATTTATATATATATATATATCCTTCTCAATAAATAAATAAATAAAACATGATTAGTATAATTTTATTTTATTTTTTTTGACTAATCATCAAAAATGGTAGAAACAACAAAAAGTTATCCCAAAAAATAAGACATGCACGGAGTAAAAAATAGAGCCCAAAGAGCTCCACAGATGAGCGTTAGGGTAAGATACTAGACCTCCAAATCACTTACTTTTAGAGAAGAACACTACCAAAAGTACACAAAATTAACAAATAGAAAATTTATGCAAATAGAAGAAGGCCTCACAAACAACACAAATAACTACGATCCCTAGGCCTACTGTCATAAACTTCTATTGGAACACATTAATGTTTCTTTTTTTTTGTTCACAACCCTAAGCATTTTTGCAAGGAAGCCAATATGGGATCCAACCCACCGAATAATCCAAGATAAATCAACGATGCATATATAGTACAAAATCTGCAAATCATGACCGCTAAGATGCAAATTAAGACAAGAAAGCACAAAACAAAGGGCTATTGACTTTTAGATCAAAAGGCAAGCTTGGATCCCAAACTAGACACCTCCAAGACATCCCCATGGTGAGCTTTGAGATGTTAGTCACAACTCACAACCACCATTTTTTTATTCACCTCAAGCAACATGTAGAGACCATAACTAGAGAGGTCAAGGTCATAAAGCAACTAAATTGGCAAGGGAGAAAGGATGGTTGTGGGGGAAAGGGTAAGAAGCTGTTAAAGATTGCTTCAGAACTGCCATAAGTCCACATGATATTTTTTTTTATTAGTTTCAGATTTTATGTTTCCAACAAATAAAGTTATCCTAATTTTTAGGAGTTGTTAGTCTGTTAGCAGATCGTAGCATGATTGGTGGCTATTAGTTAACATTTCAATTTTCTTTTTTTGCTATATACTAGTTGAGATGTTAATCAAATAAAAAGATGAATTATCCATTCTCCCAATCTATTCTCTGATCCTTATACGTTTTTTTCTCTTTTCTTTTTTCTCTATAGAAAAACCAACAGAAGCAACATGGGATAGGAGGAATTAATATGGCTTTGGGGAAAGGGTTACACATGTAATGGCCTATTGAAAATGGAAAAAGGCAACAATAAACGAGGAAACGACTAATTGTTGAGGGAAAGGGAAACAACGTCAAAGATGGCAGTAGGAGAAGGCAAACCAGTTAGCTAACTAAGACACCATGGTAGCAAGGGCTCCAACTTTCATATATTATCGTACCAACTTTCGCAACATTGAGATATTTTGTATAATTTTTAAGAGAAATTTTGTATCGAAAAATGTTACTAGATATAAGTACAATAAGCTTATCATTATAAGCCAACATGTTACATTTTTTACTTCCTAATGAGTAGATATATAAATTAAAAATTATGGTTTATATAAATTCCAAATTGAAACAAACCATTTTTAGTAGTAGAACCAAACTTCACAATTTAGTTTCATATGAACTACAATTTGGACAATATAAAATTATATTAATAAAAAAGCAAACAATAATTCAAAATTTTATGAGAATTTAAAATAAAAAGAAAATTGTTTGTATTAAATTTCAATACCAATTTTTAAACAATAAAAATTAACTAAAAGTTTATCATTTAAATATTTTTTGGTACAAGATATTTTTGTAGGCAAATATTTGTATATAATGTAATGTATAATAAATATACAAAATGGTTTAAAATAGTTTGTGGTTAGGTTTTAATTTTTAATTATGACTCAAATCAAAATGACATGGTGAACCGTTTTATCGAAGTTTCCAAAATAAATTATTAAAAAAAAAACGTTAACCAGAATCAAACCAAACTAACTTGTTCCATTTAATTCAATGGTTTAAAATCTCTTTTATTTTTCATCTCTAAGTTGAATGATAACTATAGGGATGAGAAAAGGTTGCCCATTTTCCTCAAAAAGAGAGCGCGAACACATTCAACATTTCTAGGACAGGAAAGTGAGAAAATCTAGTAGAAAGCTTATTTCTGTCTATGCATAGATTCACACCCCCATTCAACCATGACATATTTCCCTGATAAAGGGTAGTTTATGGACCACCATTTTAGTTTTCGGGCACCCAATATCTTTGCATCCAAGACACCCGCCCAAAACCATGCATAATGCACCAGAGAGCACTAAGAACAAGCATCAATTGAACTTTGATTTTATTGGGTTCTTACAAAAAGGTGCAAGTGGTCCTAGATGGAGGCTGTATATATATCAGTATGTATCTCTCACTTTTCTTCTTCATAGAAAGACATAAAAAAATCAAAAAAGCCCTCTTGTGTGTGGGAAAGGTAGGAGATACTAAGGTACGGTTCGGAGGAATGGTTGTCCTCAACTAACTCACATAGTCTCATTGAATAGGTATTAGTGCTTATGTGAATAAATTTTCTGTATGAAAACCGGATGCAGTGTAAATCATCACTTCCTGTTTTAGCTTATCTATTCAGGAGGTAAATACACTTATTATAGCTCATATTTATAAAATGGATATTGTTCTACACACAGATATACATTAGGAATGAAAAAAAAATCCATCAAATGACTTGTACATATTTGTAAAAATATAACAATCATCTCATTTTACAGAAACTTCTTATACCAAAAAATTATATAAATATTATTTTTGAAAAGAAATATCATTAATGTCATAGCATCTTAATAACATTTTCCATCCTGAAAGAGACTTGCAGATCTAATTTTTAGAGTGGCAAGCACTGAATATATATCAGCTGGAGCCTTAACGGTCTATATCCACACACAAACCAGATAACAGGATGCTTTGATATCTATGCATGTGTGTGTGTGCGCGCATATATAAATGCAGATTTTGATGTGTGCTGAACTTAAGAGAAGAGAAAGCTGTAACACAATGAATGAATGCTTGTTCTTGGGATCTGCAAGTGGTGGGTATTGGACGATAACAGGCAGCTGGCAGTGGTTTTCTCCCAACAAGAAATAAATACAAAGAAAATTTTTGGTCTCTCCTTCTCACAAGAAAGAAAGAAAAGACGCACTACATTAATTGGGGCTAGCTGAAGGAAGGACAAGGGAATAGGGAAAGAGTGGCTCGTGAGCAGAATCTGAAATGTCAAAATCATGTCTGTTAAGCATTCATTTCATGTCATTTCACCTCTTACTACCCCTCCTGACAACCATCTTCCCCCCTTGTTTTTGGACTCTCTCTCTCTCTCTCTCTCTCTCTCGGAATGTCTGTCTCCTAAGCTGTGCTAACTCCGATCATATGATTCAAATCCATCCCCCCACCCCATATATTGTGTTGAATTTAAATTTAAATAATTCATCACAAAATATGATATATTTAGATTTTATATACTTAAGATATAAATTATCAGATTTTAAAAATAATCTCGTATTTAATTATCAGATGGCATCGAGAACATATGTGATATTTTAGATGCTTTTTTTGTTTAGTTCTAACAAGATTTCTTCACCTTTTATAAAAAAATAAAAAAAAATAAAAAAAATAAAAATAATAATAATAATAAAAGAATATTCCTTTTATAAATTCTGCCTTTGCATTACTTTTTCTCTAATTTTCATCTTGTTGAAATTAGATGAACATACATATCAAATTTTAATACTGGGTGTTTGTCTTTTACCAACACGCAATAGAAATATATCCATGCTCTCTCTCTCTCTCCACTGAGTTTTTCATTTTATATGTGGAGAGGAATGTCTATTATCTATACATGTATGTCCTTGAGGAGTACCCACTGCGCACTGCAACTGATAATGTGGGTTGGAATCTCTTCAATCTGATAAGGAAGGGGGGGTTCTGAGCGCTGTCTTTTGGTGGCTGAAGGGATCAGTTCTTACATATTTTACTTTTCTTAGAGAGAATAAAATTTTAGAACAATAGAACAAACATATATATGAGATTCCAAAGGCATCTTGTTCTCTGGAATTAGCTAGGGCTTAACCTAAAATTCCCCAACCATTGGCATATATTTCTTCACGGATCTTATAAGCAGCACCTTTGCTGCTTGGGAATGAATTTTCTTAGTAACTTAACGTAGTGTTACAAAACTGAATCAGACATTAATTAAACTATGAAAATGTCAATTTATGGTTCATTGGTTTTACAAATAGTCAGTAATAAGTAGATATGTCTTGGGGTTAGAATAAACGAAATAACAGTTAAAATTGTTTGTCAATCAAATTAGTTCGAGGTTTATATAAATTCATATTGGAATCAATCATGATATCATCTATATTTTTTAAGCAAATCCAACCCAATTAAGAAAATTTGGGTTTCACCTGGTTAGATCTTGACTTCCCCATATATATATATATAAAAAAAAAATCATACGTATCAAAATTTTATAATCACAAACTTGTGGTATATAGAAGGTTACAATTTATAAATTAAATCTATCAAGATGATATTATTTTGACCCTTCACCAGTGCAATTTAACATTTAGCAAGAAAAAAAATTATGTTAGTTGTCTTACATTGATTGAGTTGAGGGATCACATGTTGTAGATAAGTGACCCCAAGTCTCCCTTCTAATCACAGTTGTCTGAAAATAGTACTGGTGGATCCTAATTTCCTTACACATGTTTAATTCATACCCCAAGCTCATGCTCTTTCGGCCGTTCATGAGTCTAAAGTTTACTTAGCAAGAAAAAAAAAAAATACAACTTTACTATGATTTATTTAAGCCAATTATGTTGGATCTGAGTCCATAAGACACTAAGGTCTAACTCAAACTATAACTCAATGATAGCCAAGTTTAAAAAAATAAGACAAAAATCGGACCATATTTGGGAGGGAAGGAGGTTAAGATGAAGCGAACCAATTTAATCACATTGATTTGGATCAATTTTCATATCTACCCGAAACTAATTAAGAACACATGAAAGTTCAATGGGCAATTTTAAATATCAATAATTAACTTAATAGTCTTTGTAAAATTAATTGCAAACCACTTTTTCTTTAGGTTCACCTTAATGCATTATTGTGAAGGACAAAAGGACATCAGAAAATTTCTCGTTACAAAGGGATATTTCAATAGAACTTGGGTGCAAAAAATATCGTAAAAATAATGTGACAATGACGTATATGATGGCACAATATGAATACGCCCATCAACCACTTTATTTGGGCCTACATTTCATAGCTTTTCGTACCCAGTGTTGTCCAACATGGGAAGTTAGGGGCCCCGGACCCTTACAGCCCGGCCCACCAGACGATCTTGAAGCTACCAGAGACCAATACACTGGCTGCAGTAAAAGCAAATTAAAACAACTAACATAAAACAATAATAAGAACAACCCAAAGTGGTAACCCTGCGGGTGATGCTTTTTACAGCAAAATTTGAATTGATGTCCAATGTTTCTCTAGGTGAGTACCCCTCGTTATATAAACTACGAGGGCACGAAAATTGGTGATGCCAAATTGGATGGCTCCTAATTAACCAGAGTTTTCAAACATCGTGGATAGGTAACGTGCAACAGATTAAAGGACAACACACTCCATACCTGAGTTTCCCCAACCATAACATTCCACAATATCCTTCATGCTCAAACAATGGAGCATCAAGTCCAAGAATTTGTCCTTACGTTACACACTACTAGATGCAAATATAAAGACAATTAATTCAAAGGGAAGATCTGATAGATCATAGGATGGAGCACCTTGTCTTTCTAAGGAGGACAAATACCAGGGGAGACAAACCCCCCAAACTGGAAGGAAAAACATAAATAATGGAATAGGGGGGAGAGACAATTGAAAATTGAAATCATTTTAGTCCCTAGCGCTCTGTAAGTACTGGTTTTGTAGCTCAACAAACACGAATCAGGTTTATGAAGTTTGAGGCAAAAGCAACAAATACAATTTATGATTCTTCTTATCAACTAAAAGTCAACATGACATAGAGTACAGATTAAGGAAGGAGGAGGGCCTAAACATATGATATTTGCCGGTATGATTAATAGCAAATGGCATCTTTCCCAAATGACCCGAAAGATAACCCGTTCTTGTCTGATCCAAAGCTGAAGTTAAGGTTCGATGTACCATCTTGTATAGAGCTTGTTGAGGTGAAAGAGAAAATAAGGGCTGGAGAAGATCTCTTGTCGCCAAAACTGTATGAAGGAACTGCAGGGTCCACATTCTGCTGAGGCAGACTACTGGCTGAGGTAGATGGCAAGATAGATGGCGTTGGCGGCTCAGAGAGTATGCCAGAAGATGTGGAGACGGGGAATGTGAATGCAGAGTTATTAACTGAAAAAGCTACTTGTGTCATGTCAGGCTTACCAACAGAAATAGAAGGTAAAACCGGCTTTGCCCCTGAAGTGTGAAATGAAGGCTTGCTTAGCATCTCAGAGCCAGCAGAGTTGGAAACTGTATTCGCAATTCCCTGCGATCTAATTTGACTTTGGAACGGCCACAGATCATTTGTGCCTTTGTGTCTGCTACCTGTGAACCCTAAGGAAGCAGTCTGCAATACAGATATAGTAGCCGTGAGTTTATGCGACCAAAATTCAGCAAGACCATATTTAATTTACATGAGCTAAGTAGCACCTTTTTATTTAACATAAACAAAGTGAATCCACATATTCAGATGAACGCAAATCAGAACACATGTTCTGCATATCACTAGCAAATTGAATGAATTACCAAGAGGATGAATGGACAGGCTGTGGGAACAAGCTCTTTGTTGAAAAAAGCAAGGGACAGAAGATGGGCATAAATATGATCGTCTCCCAACTATCACCAAGTGGGAAGCCTCATGCAACAAGGATGCATTTTTTTTAGCAAGAGGACAAATGTAGCACAAGTAGTCAAAGGTAGTTCCAGTTACAGTTTAGTCAATGATGCTATCAATATGTGCATGGCGCATCTATGTGGTGGTTATACAACATATCACAATGCAACAACCATTTATCATGTTCACATTGATCAAGAAATCAACAGCATGGAGAATGAGAGGCACCTTGATCTGAACAATGGCATTAAGAGATGATGAATTACCTCGGTGGTGCACTTGATTTGAGAACTATGAACTCCATTGACGGTAGAAGCACCAGCATCTTTATTTACATCAGTAGTTTCCCTTTTAAATCTCTGCTGAGGTTTCACTTCAAAAATTTTCCCTCCAGTTCCGAGAGCATAAGGTTCCTTCTCAACTTCAGTGTTCTTATGAGAATCAGACCCTTCTAAATGCGTCAAACCTATACGTTCTTTTAGGATTGCATCAGTAACTCTGGCAGATGAAGATTTCTTCCATGCAGTGACTAGCTGCAATTCAGCAGACTTCTCCTTAGCTGTGGGCTTGTTTCTATCAAGGTGCTCAAGAATTGCTCTAGCAGCAGGATTAGATGTCTGAAGGGTTGCAATACCTACTTCGGAACTGTTCTTTGCATTGTCCACTGTTTTAAACTCACTTGCAGTGCTGGTTTCTCCAGCCTCCAAGTTCTTCTTTATAGCAGGCATGTAGCCTTCAGAATTAGCTGCTGACGAAGTTCCTCGCTGGGGAAAATATAGAGAGACGGATCCCCTGGCTGGAGCTTGCGGGAGAAACTTATGTCGCATTCGACGAATAGGCCCCACTGACCTGATGTCATCAAGTATACCATCACCCTTTGACTTAATATGCGCCTGAAGCACAGCAATCAATTCACATGTCAGGAGCTGATTACATCTACTTGAGATGGATGATGTTCTCTAAATGTTCTGCCTCAAATTTGTAAACAAATGTTCAGTATTGGACTATAAAAAAACTTAATGGGAAGAGGTCCTCCCAAATAAAAACAAAAGACTCGTGGGTTTTTTATTAGCAGTTCAGAACAATTCACAGAAATAACAACAATAATCAATGTTTAAAGCTTCAAAAGAATGCAAAATTAAGTGGAGACACTAAAAGTAGATTTTCTTACTTTATTATTGAGTTAGAACTGAACAAATAATAAATATTTTCAAAAATTCCATCTTTTTTTATTTGTTCATGCAAAAATGACCACGCACAAGTAAATTTCACATTCTTCCATTTTCCTTCGTGCTTGACACATCATCTAGTGGGATTAAGGCTTATTAGGATTTTTTTTTTTTCCCTTTCCCTTCGCAATTCCTATTTACAAGGATAGCATGAAAGTTGTGGCAAGAGTTTTTTTTTTCAATTCTCACTTTATATATTAAGTTAAGCTTCACTCAAAAAAGTCACAAATAATTGACATCTTCATAGCTTTTAATTCAAAAGAAAGGAAAATGATCAGAGAGTTTATCATTGCGAAATCATGAATTTTACTTGAAAGAATTATTAAAAGGATCCATATCTTATCAGCAACACAGAAGTTAATGGCCCTGAGATGGACAACAATTAGACCTTAACAACAACTTTCCTTCTACAGTACATATATTCAATGCTAAACCTAGAATAGATACCCTAAGAAGATGAAAAGTGACATATAAAATTGAGAGAAAAAGAAGAGAGGAAAAGAACAAATCAAATCTATTAAGCTAGAGTCACAAGTATTTGCAACAAAACACTGTAACTGCTACGTACAAGCTACCTATGCTAGGTACAAGCTACAACTAGCATAGAAAACACACCTAATAGAAGCCAATATGAATTCTCAACAATCCCTCTCAAGCAGGTGCATACATATCATATGTGCCTAGCTTGAAACAAATATACTCAATCCTCTGACCTCAAAGAGCCTTAAACAAGTCAGCCAGCTCATCCATAGTCCCAACAAATGCTATAAAAATCTCACCAGAAATCAGTTTTCCTCGCACAAAGTGGCAATCTATTTCAATATGCTCGGTCTTTTCATGAAAAACAAGATTAGAGGCAAATTGAAGAGTAGATTGATTGTCACACGAGCTGCATAGAACACACCAAATTGCAGCTCCTTAGTTGTTTCAGCCAAATCAGCTCACATATAGCTAATGCTATGGCTCTATGCTCAGCTTCAATGCTAGACCTAGTGACAACATATTGCTTTTTACTTTTCCAAGAAACCAAATTGCCTCTAATCAAAGCACAATAGCCAGAAGTGGATCATTTATCGAATGGACAACCTACCCAATTAGCATCTGCAAAACCAGTCACGCGATAACCATACCAGGTGAACTCTTAAAATATTGTAAAATACACACCAAAGCCTACCAATGACCATTACAAAGAGAATCCAAAAACTGGCTAACAATACTAACAGCAAATGCAATATATCTTGTCGAATTACTGTAATATAATTCACCCCCCAACCAGGTATAGTGGGACTACTCAAAATCTGGGTACGAACACCATCCATATCAGCCCCAAGGAATCCTAGAGTAAGCACCATAAACAGTTTATCACTTTGTTTCTTTTGATCTGTAAGATCGGTTGTAACAGGGAGCGTTGCATTAAAATCTACCACAACAGACTAAATACAACCCAAGTAGGGAGCCACATTAGAATCTCCCTTCTAAAGATAGAATAAGTTACTAATGATATTGCATAAAAGTACAATATCATTAGGATACAGTTGTTGGGCATGAGATCAAGTATCAAAACAAGTCTCACAGATATGAAATAATGGGATCAACTCAACATCTATGACTGCCACAACAAAGTAACCAACTATGCATCCACATGACCCCATACAATCCTATCAGACTCAGCAATGTCAGAGAGTTTCATATTCAGATGGTCACTCACATTGTGTCCTCAAAACCACATGCGAACAGAGGCTGACCATGATAAATAGATCTTGCCATTCAATTTTTCAGTGGTACCAGAGATGGCACAGTCACAGGAATGGTTGCAAATGAAGATGAGCTCACCACTCTAGGATTTGATGTACCAGGATTGGATGATGCCATATCTCACAAATTGAAGCAACAATAATAATCAACCCAAACCAATGAGAAACAAACCCAAACTAGATCTGAAGGGAATATTGACCGGGGACCACAACTGAGACAGACAGATTTGAAGACTGCAGATGGAGAAGGGATGAAAGAAGGGCACAGGTCACAGCTTGCAGATCTAGAAGTGGAATATCTGAAGATCACAGATCTGGTCACTGCTGTCGCTGGACAATAGAGGAAAGACGGCTGATGGACATGATGTCATTGCCAGATGGGGTTATCATCGCAGGTTGTCGTCGTCGTCACGGGGATGGCTTCAGATGCAGGTCGTCATCATCGGATCGCCACCATCGCAGGTGGCGACGACAGCAGAAGAGTCGCGTAATAAAAGGAGACGCGAGAGAGAGAGAGACAGCAGCGACAGCAGAGAGAGATGGGACAGAGAGAAACCACCAGCAGTAGTGCAGGAGGCGAGGTGAAAGCTTGGTCACCAGTGGCAAATGGTGGCAGAGGCACATGAGGCAAGGTTAGGGTTTTTGTGACTTTCTTGGCTCAAATATGATGTTTTGACCAAGAGACGAAAAAAGTTGAATATTTTATTCATGTGTTAAGGTATATATACAACTCTACTAGTACAACATAGGAAGCAATATGCACATGCCTAAGCATGTACAATACTATAAAGCTAACAATTACCAAAGGATGTAACCTGAATCCGGGCCAGAAAAAGTCTTAGAGTATTGCACAGCAGCCTTGCAAACACTTTTTCCATAGTAGGAATGACAAGTCCACTGAGAATTTGTGTTTTAACACTCTCCAAGTCAGATCCCAATCCAGCCAATGTAAGCACCAGGAACAGTTTATCACGTTGGACATGCTGTTCAGTAACATTTTCAGGTTGGCAGCATGATATTGGAATCTGTCACAGCAGATTGAACCTTTCCCAGATATACTTTTGTATCTAAATCTCCTTTTTGAATATTAAACAATGTACTAATAATTGTGTTCAAACGAAAGATGTCGTTTGTATAACGCCTGTGTATGTGACCATATTTCTGCACAACTTTCATAAACACAAAAAAGAGGCACTAGATCTAGTTCAATGGACTGCCACAACAAAGAAACAAGCTGTCCATCAACTTTATCCAAAAATGTCCCATCATCCTCTGGTATCTCACTCAGTTTCTTAGTTAGATGATCACTAACCCCTTGGCCTTGAAACCACATTTTAACTGAAGCTGACCAGGAAAGAGAATTTTTCCCATTCAGCTTTCAGTTGTGCTCACAGGAGTACCAGATATGTTTGGAACAACAACAAAAGTATGGGATTCTACCCCTGAACCAGACATGTTTGTCAAGATCCAAGGGTTTAAAGCAGTTAATATAGCTTACTTGTATTTTTCTTCTTGTATTTTTTGCTGCTGGTACAACTTGTACCTTTCAGTTACAATTACAATTGAAAGTTAGATAGCCTATAAAAAGGCAATCTATTGGAGGATGGGGATAGATATACTTTTGAATCTAAATCTCCTTTTTTGAAGATTAAACAATGTACTAATAATTGTGTACAAGCGAAAAATGTCATTTGTATAATGCCTCTGTGTATGTGACCATATTTCTGCACAACTTTCATAAACACAAAAAAGAGGCACTAGATCTAGTTCAACGGACTACCACAAAAAAGAAACGAGCTGTCCATCAACTTTATCCCATAAGTTCCTATCATCCTCTGGTATCTCACTCAGTTTCTTAGTTAGATGATCACTAACCCCTTGGCCTTGAAACCACATTTTAACTGAAGCTGACCAGGAAAGAGAATTTTTCCCCTTCAGCTTTTCAGTTGTACTCACAGGAGTACCAGATATGTTTGGAACAACGACAAAAGTATGGGATTCTACCTCTGAACCAGACATGTTTGTCAAGGTCCAAGGGTTAAAGCAGTAAATATAGCTTACTTGTATTTTTCTTCTTGTATTTTTTGCTGCTGGTACAACTTGTACCTTTCAGTTACAATTACAATTGAAAGTTAGATAGCCCATAAAAAGGGCAATCTATTGGAGGATGCGGATAGATATGCTTTTGTATCTAAATCTCCTTTTTGAAGATTAGACAATGTACTAATAATTGTGTACAAGCGAAAAATGTCATTTGTATAATGCCTCTGTGTATGTGACCATATTTCTGCACAATTTTCATAAACACAGAAAAGAGGCACTAGATCTAGTTCAACAGACTGCCACAACAAAGAAACAAGCTGTCCATCAACTTTATCTCATAATGTCCTATTATCCTCGGGTATCTCTCAGTTTCTTAGTTAGATGATCACTAACCCCTTGGCCTTGAAACCACATTTTAACTGAAGCTGACCAGGAAAGAGAATTTTTCCCATTCAGCTTTCAGTTGTGCTTACAGGAGTACCAGATATGTTTGGAACAACAACAAAAGTATGGGATTCTACCCCTGAACCAGACATGTTTGTCAAGATCCAAGGGTTTAAAGCAGTTAATATAGCTTACTTGTATTTTTCTTCTTGTATTTTTTGCTGCTGGTACAACTTGTACCTTTCAGTTACAATTACAATTGAAAGTTAGATAGCCTATAAAAAGGCAATCTATTGGAGGATGGGGATAGATATACTTTTGAATCTAAATCTCCTTTTTTGAAGATTAAACAATGTACTAATAATTGTGTACAAGCAAAAAATGTCATTTGTATAATGCCTCTGTGTATGTGACCATATTTCTGCACAACTTTCATAAACACAAAAAAGAGGCACTAGATCTAGTTCAACGGACTACCACAAAAAAGAAACGAGCTGTCCATCAACTTTATCCCATAAGTTCCTATCATCCTCTGGTATCTCACTCAGTTTCTTAGTTAGATGATCACTAACCCCTTGGCTTTGAAACCACATTTTAACTGAAGCTGACCAGGAAAGAGAATATTTCCCCTTCAGCTTTTCAGTTGTACTCACAGGAGTGCCAGATATGTTTGGAACAACAACAAAATATGAGATATTACCTCTGAACCAGCCATGTTTGTCAAGATCCAAGGGTTAAAGCAGTAAATATAGCTTACTTGTATTTTTCTTCTTGTAATTTTTGCTGCTGATACAACTTGTACCTTTTAGTTACAATTACAACTGAAAGTTAGATAGCCTATTAAAAGGGCAATCTATTGGAGGATGGGGATTCATTATGAGAAATAACAGAATCTTTTCCCTCTAAAATTCTCTCTCTGTCCTTTATCTCTCTCTCGGTTCTTTCTATTCTCTCTCTCAACCTCTCTCATTCTCAATTTCTTCCTACATACCTAAAGAAACCCTAGATCAGGTCTAGGAACCTGACATTTGATATCAAAGAAAGGCGATTCTTGGAGGCTATTCTCAGAAGCAAAATTCCGAAGAAGTGATATGTGGAGATGGCGGAAGGCACTCGGATGAAACAATTGGAGTCAAGGCTGGACACTATGGAGTTCAGTTTGCGCTAGACTCAGGAGGAGGTGAGTCAAGTCAGGGTCGAGAATGCTACAACTGGGGAGATTGTGCAGACGAAGGGTAAAGGAGTCAAGGAAGAGTTCTCTAGTTTCAGCCAAAGGTTGGATGGATTCTTGAACATATTTTCAAAGATGCCTCAAGCCAGCTTACCAATGGATTTTCCTCCAAGATCCACTGCAGATCCGATTCTAGCAAGAGCTAGAATCCTTCCTCATACTTCTGACTTACAGGAAACTGAGGAACAACTTGAATTGGATCAGGTAATTCAGGTTAGAGGATCCTATCGAGCTCACCACCACACACCGATGCCAAGTCTAGAAATTCCGGTTTTTGAAGGTGTTAAACTGAGGTGGTGGATTAGGAGATATGAATGATTCTTCCAGTATTATAATGTGGCTGAGTGCCAGAAAGTTAACCTAGCAGCAGCTTATCTCAATGACATGGCTGATGCTTGGTCTCAAGGATGGATTAGAATGAGAGCTCAACTTAACTGGATTGAATTAATGGAGGACTTCTGTGATAGATTTGGTGAGAGATCTATGGCCGATGTGATAGAGGAATTCAATAAATTGAAGCAGGAAGGTTCGGTGATGGATTATCAGATCCGATTTGAAGAATTGAAGTCTTTGTTGCTTATTTCTCATCAAACTTTAATGAGCCTTATTTTGTATCAACTTTTATCAGTGGCTTAAATGAAGAGCTGAGGCCAACAGTGAAAATGATGCACAGCCTGCAACTGTTAAGCAAGCTGCTGAAAAAGCTAGATTATAGGAGTTGGCATTGGAAGCGATCTTCAAGAAGCATAAGATTCAACATAAAACCTATCCTTTGATGGGCCAACAGTCTGGAGTAAATCTTAAGACTGCCAATCCAGGGATGTATGGAGGAAATTAGAATACTAAGGCTTTACCAAATTCAAATCCGGGTAAGCCACTCACTATGGAGAAACAAAGGCAGCTAGGACTGTGTTTCAGATGTGGAGAGAAGTACAGTCCAGGCCATCAGTGCAAAAGGCAGTTATTGCAAATGGAAGGACTTGAAGAAGAAATAGAATAAGAAGCGGAAGCAGAAGATACAGAAATTATCAAGGAAGGAAAATTAGGAGAGGAAGGAAGAGAAATTTCCTTGCATGCTTTACAAGGCTGTCCTACTGGAAAAATTATAGAGGTGAAGGGAATGGTTGGAAAAATGGTTGATGGTGTTAGTAGACAGTGGCAGCACTCATAGCTTTCTAAATGAAGCTACAGCTAAGGAGTTACAGTGTAAACTGTCAGCCACTTTTCCTTTATCAGTGACCTTGGCCAATGCAAGCAAGATGTTTAGCAAATCCAAATGCCAAAATTTTAAATGGTTAATGCAAGGACATGACTTTACAGCAGATTTATTAATTTTGAAATTGGGAGGTTGTGACATAGTCCTGGGAGTCGATTGGATGAAGACAGTTAGCCCTTTAATCTTTGATTTTGACAAATTAGAAGTGACATTTGAGTTGGAAGGAAAGAAGTTGACATTGACCAGAAGTTTAGAAACTGCTGAATGCAGGATGATTACAGGCAAGAAATTACAGAAGATATTTCAGCAAAATGGGACTCCAGTGGCTCAGATGTATTCTGTATATGCCGTTGAGCTAGGAGAATGGACAGTGGTGGAAGATGGCAGTGATGCATTTGCAGCTAACAATCACTCAAGGCCTGCATCTACTACTACCTCACAGTCCCTTCCTAAGGTACAACAACAAGATCCTTTACAATTACTTTTGATTCAATTTAAGGATTTATTTGCTGAACCTTCTACCTTACCTCCAGCCCCATTTTTTGACCATTCCATCCATCTTAAACCTAATGCAAAACCTGTAAACATTCAGTCTTACAGGTATCTTCCCATCGAAAAGACTAAAATAGAAAATTAGTCAAAGAAATGTTGCCTAATTCTATTATACAGCCAAGCCCAAAGTCCCTTTGTGATGCAACGTGTAGCGCGCGTGTGAAAAAAACACACCAAAATAAACCCCTAACTTCTAGGTATATTTATAGTGTTTGGCTAATCCAAATCCATCTAATATTTGTAAATAAAATTCAACTAGAATCCTAATAGAAATAAATTCTAAGTAAAAGTCAACTAGAATCTTAATAGAAATAAATTATAAATAAAATTTAACTAGAATCCTAATAAAAATAAAACCTTAAAATTTAACTAGAAACATAAAGTAAAATCTTAAATCAAATAGAATTATAAAACTTAAAAAGTATTAAAATATTGTTCCGCGTGGTCGCGTCGGCCTTAGGCTAGGTCTTGATCGATAACTGCATCATTCACCTCTACTTGAGAAGAATTCGTCCTCGAATTATGATTTGGGTATGACAACTCAACATCCAGCAAATACAAAGAAAGATCAACAACATTGAATGTTTTGGAGATACCCATATGATTAGGCAAATCCACAACATAAACATTATCATTGATCTTCTTTGTATCTTCTAAGGACTATACTTCTTTGTCTTGAGCTTTGTTTTGTTTTTCTGCTGGAATTCGTTCCTTCTTCAAGAATATCATGATTTCATCTCCAACCTCAAATACCTTGTGCTTCCTATGCTTGTCAGTTGTCGTCTTGTACTTCTTATTTGTGCAACTTTTACTTGACATCGTCCTGAACCGCTTGAATTTTTCTGTTAAGGGAACATGAGCAAATACATTCCTTCCCCTCTTAGCCCTATCTTCGTTGGCATGGGTCCAACCATCGCCATGTTTGTTGCCCTCTGCCTCCCTTGCATTATTACTGTAGATTGAGGACGTTGAACATTCCATCTTGAGCGCTTATCTAATTTGGTAGATCTTATCACAGGTCTTTCTCCTCTCATTAGTTTTCTTGATTTTGCTCCTCAACAACTTCTAAATTCATTCGTAAATTTTTCTTGCCAGGAGAAGCATTCTTTTGCAACTGTTTCGAATAAAGGCTTATTCAATGACTACCAGCAGTCTCTCCATCACTTAAAATATTGATGCTTGAATCCTCCTTTGGTCTAAGCACTTGATCAGCTATAGCAACAGCTGCTGCAACATTTTTAGTTTCGGAATCTAATTTTAGATTAATACCAAAAGCATTTGCACTGCCCGAGTTAACTAGGCTGGGAGATCCAACACCCCTATCCACAAAGAGACCCCTGTGACCATCTTGCTTTTGCAATCGCAAAGGTGAATATGTTCCTATTGCCTTCAATTCAACCATGCCAGAGCTTGAATAAACTGTAGAAGGATCTGCTACCATGGCCTCCATCTCCTTTACAGTCGTAAGCTGATCAGAAGAAACACTACCATCCTTGGATTGTGAAGCAATGCTTGAGCTTTCGGGACTGAAAAATACCCCAGTATGAGTCAATAACCTTGGAGTTTTTGTCATGTAAACCAAACCTGAGTTTGCAAATGTGGAGGTTGCTAGGACAACATAATGTTCGAGATCAAGCTCCAAACTCACCAAAAAGCCATTCTTTAGTTTATACTCATCGTTTCCCCAATGGTTGTGTTGTTGCGGATTCCTCCTAACCCCTTTACCACTAGAGTTGGCTATCATACAACTAAGATCATCCTCATCGTCGCTATCATCCATAATTGGTCTTCTAGAATTAATGAGGACAGGATTAATGGCTGGTCTTCCCAGTTTAACGTAGTCGGCTTGATTCACACTATTAGTCCGGTTCTGATTATCCTTAACTCGTTGTAAAACACCCAATTGGTTGCGGATTCACTCCGATTGCTGTTGCATTGTACGAGTTATTTCTCGTTGTTCTTTGATTGCTCTCCAAACCACGAGCAACCTGTGATCACCGTCACGAGACTAGTTGCTACCGTTACCTTCAAGATTGGCAATCTGATTGGTTGATGAACCGCTCCGATACCACCTGACATAACGTGTAGCACGTGTGTGAAATACACACACTAAAATAAACTCTTGAAAGAACAAACTTCAATGGCCGAAGCTTGACTTTCAAAAAGACGCAAAAACAAGACTATTTTGCTAAGAAAACCCAAATAGGTTGCTGAAATTTGTATTGAGAAAAACTTGATTACAACCCCTAGCTTCTAGGTATATTTATGGTGTTTGGCTAATCCAAATCCATCTAATATTTGTAAATAAAATTTAACTAGAATTCTAACAGAAATAAATCCTAAGTAAAAGTCAACTAAAATCCTAATAGAAATAAATCCTAAATAAAATTTAACTAGAATCCTAATAAAAATAAAACCCTAATCAAACATGAAGTAGAATCCTAAATCAAGTAAAATTTTAAAACTTAAGAAGTACTAAAATATTGTTCCGACATGGTCGGGTCGGCCTTGGGCTAGGTCTTGATCGATGACCGCATCACTTTGCATTCCTTGTCCTCCTTGTTAAAAACAAAAAAGATGGAACTTGACAATTTTGTGTTGATTATCAACAATTAAATGCCCTTACCATTAAAAACAAATTTCCAATTCCTATCATTGAAGACCTTCTTGATGTGTTGATATTAGGGCTATCAAACCAGGACCAAACTGAAGAGAATTCCCACTCAAATTCTTACATACTCACAGAATTAGAAACCAATTAAGAAAACAGACAAAACATAATGAAAATTGAAATTGCACAAAGATAAATCAAACCAGCAAAGAGACGAGATTTATCCTGGTTCGGAATGCCTTTGGAAAACCTATATCCAGCAGTCAACACCCACACAGAGCAGCCTTTTATTCAGATAATATTGACCAGTACACCAAGCTTCTAACCCTCATCTATATCCTCGAGTACATACACTCATTCTCTCAAGAATACACAAGACTAAATACTAATCACTCAGCCTTTCTTTCTCAAGAATGAAAACAACACTCAATCATAGATGAAATAGAAACTCTCTCTCTTGGATTTTTTTCCCTCGATTGCCTCCCATGCCTTCTTATTTATAGAAAGGGCGGACATCCCAATATAACTAACTACTATTGGGATATTACAATTAGGCCTCCCGAAATACTAAGTAATTACACTTGGTATTTTAACCCTAATTGATCTAATCTTTCAGCCGATGCATCTCCAATATTTTACTGATCTTCTACTGCATAAACTCTAGGAAAACACAACATGAAAAATTGACCAGAGCCACTGTTTTTTTTCTAAATTGGGCCTTAGAGCAAGATATCATCAAATTTGGATGAAACCTGCTGATATACCCAAGACTGCTTTTAGGACTCATTAAGGTTTTTATGAGTTCACAGTTACGCCCTTTGGTTTAACTAATGCTCCTGGAACCTCTCAGGCCTTAATGAACCACATTTCCAGTCCATATTTTAGGAAATCCATCCTTGTTTTCTTCTATGATATCCTCATATACAGTCCTACCTTTGACCAACATTTAGCCCACCGAAGGATAGCATTTGAAGTCCTCAGATTGAATCAATTGTATGTAAAATTTTCTAAATGTACCTTTGCTAAGGGATACGTAGAATATTTGGGCCACATTATTTCAGGCAAGGGAGTAAGTATTGATTAAAAGAAAATAGCTACAATGGTTGAGTGGACAAGACCAGAAACTGTTAAAGAATTGTGGGGATTCTTGGGCTTGACAAGGTATTATAGGCAATTTATACAAAACTATGGGGCAATTAGTAAGCATCTAACTTAATTGCTCAAGAAGAAGAATTTCCATTGGAATCCAAGAGCAGAGGCTGCTTTTCAAGCATTGAAAATAGCTATGACTCAGGCTCCTATTTTGGCTTTACCCGACTTTTCTAAGCCATTTGTACTTGAGACAGATGCTTGTGATTCAGGAGTTGGAGCTGTGCTAATACAGGAAGGAAGACCATTGGCCTATATCAGTCAAGCTCTAGCCCTAAAGCACTTGGGACTAAGTGTCTATGACAAGGAGTTAATTGCAGTACTGGTAGCTGTGGGTAAATGGAGGCATTATTTGGAGGGAAATCAATTTATCATAAAACTGGTCATGAAAGCCTCAAGTTTCTGCTGCAATAGAGGTTACATACTCAGTTACAAAAGAAGGGAATGTCCAAATTATTGGGTTTAGATTACAAAATTCAGTATCAGAGGGGAAAAGAAAATGTGGTGGCTGATGCACTTTCTAGAAGAGAAGAGAAAGGAAACTGTCAGGCCATATCTGCAGTCATTCCGGATTGAGTGAGATATTTCTGCAAGTTATGAAAATAGTGATTGGGCTAAGGATCTCTTAACTCAGCAGTTCAACCAACTAGTAAACCCGGTTAAACTTTATCGGTTGGTTTAATCAGGTTTAAAGGAAGATTAGTGGTTGGGGAAGATAGACAACTTAAGGACAGGATCTTACAGTCCTTACATAGCTCTCCTTTTGGGGGACACTCAGGTTTAACTTTTAAGAGTTACCTATCATAGGGTGAGGCAGCTGTTCTTTTGGCCAGGTCTTATGAAGGATGTGACTACTTTTGTGTTAGCTTGTGCAGTTTCTCAATGCTGCAAGCATGAACAGGTTGTCTACCCTGGTTTACTGCAGCCATTAGACCTTCCAGAGCAGGCTTGGGAATGAATTTCTATGGATTTTGTGGAGGGATTGACTAAGTCAGAAGGCAGAGATGTTATCCAGGTAGTAGTTAACAAGTTCATGAAGTTTGTGCATTTTTTGAGTTTGGCTTGCCCCTTTACTGCTCAAGAGGTTGCTTGATTACTCTTGGATTCTGTAGTCAAATTTCATGGGCTGCCACTATCCATTGTGTCTGACAGAGACAAGATTTTCACCAGTAATTTTTGGTAAGAGTTGTTCAGAAGTTTGGAAGTTGGTTTCCACATGTCGCACAGCCTACCATCTGGAGACAGATGGACAGATCAAAAGGGTGAATCAATGTTTGGAAACTTATCTAAGATGTATATGTTTTTCAACACCTAAGAGCTGGAACAAATGCTTATCTTTGGCTCAGTGATGGTACAATTCCAGCTTTCATAGTTCACTGAAAAGGACCCCTTTTGAGGCTTTATTTGGGTACAAACCCCCTCTCTTGCCTTCTGTGATGCAGTATTCTAATTATGAAGTAATGGTAGATCAATATTTACAGCAACAGCAGGAGATGTTCCAGTTGATTAAAAAGGAATTGACTACAGCTCAAAATCGAATGAGACAATTTGCTGATAAAAGGAGTCAGAGTATTTGAAGTTGGATATATGGTTTACTTACAGGTGAAACGTTTTTAGCAGCATTCCTTTTTTAATTCTCCTGCCACTAAATTGAGCCTTGAGTACTATGGCACTTTCTTAGTAGTGGCTAAGGTGGGAAAGGTAGCTTACCATTTGCAGCTGCCAGATGATGTGCAAATTCACCCCATTTTTCATGTTTCTTTGCTTAAAAAATCAGTGGGACCTACTGAAAGTACTAACAGATGAGGATCTGACAGTAGACATTGAGCCCTTAGTCATCTTGGAGAAGCAGGTCATCTATCAGAATACACTGCCAATCACTCAAGTTTTGGTGCAATGGTCACATCTACACCTGGATCACACCACTTGGGAAAATTTGTTGGATTTACTTAAGCAATTTCCACGAGTGGCTCAGTTATTGTGATTTCTTGGGGACAAGAAATATCTTAAGGACGGGCAAATGTCAAGATCCAAGGGTTAAAGCAGTAAATATAGTTTACTTGCATTTTTCTTCTTGTATTTTTTGCTGCTGATACAACTTGTACCTTTCAGTTACAATTACAACTGAAAGTTAGATAGCTCATAAAAAAGCAATCTATTGGAGGATGGGAATTCATTATAAGAAATAACAGAATCTTCTCCATCTAAAATTCTCTCTCTGTCCTTTCTCTCTCTCTCGGTTCTTTCTGTTTTCTCTCTCTCAACCTCTTTCATTCTCAATTTCTTCCTACATACCTAAAGAAACCCTAGATCAGGTCTAGGGACCTGACAATGTTAAACCCTAATTTCAACAATCAACATAACAAGATAACACCAGAATACATATCGCAGCCTCAGGAATTCCAAAGCAGCAGATCACAGCTTCAGGAACAACAGATCGCACCAGATCAAAGAAATCTCAAGCAGCAAATCACAGCAGAACAGCAGATCCGACAAGTCAAACCACATTTCCAGAGATCTAGAGTTTCAGGTCTCAGATCACAGCTCTTGATCTGACCATAACATGAAAGATGATGATTTGAGCAGATCACAACTCTTGATCAGATCGCAGATCTGAACATCACATGAGAAATGATGATTTGATCAAATCGCAGCTCTTGTTCAAACCAAGGATACAGTCCTAAACAAGATTTGATGATTGAATTATTTCAAATCTGCTCCAATTCTCCAGATTTACCCCTCAATGGCTCTGATACCATGAAAAATGATATACAAAATTGAGAGAACAAGAAGAGAGGAAAAAAGAATTTGGAGGGAAGAACAAACCAAATCTATTAAGCTAGGGTTACAAATAATTCATACCAAAACACTGTCACTGCTATGTACAAGGTATAACTGGTATAGATAGCACACATACAAGCTAATATGAATTCTCAACAAAGACAATGTAGACATACAACTATAAAAGCAGGCACGGAAACAGGATATAGTATTTAGAAGAATTAGATATGGCAGGGATACAACAACCACAGGCCTTAATCTTGCTAAGTTGGGTTGGTTATATGAATTCTAGCTCTCTAACCAGCTGTATCCATGACCACATCTTCAGGCCGGACAGCTACATGGAGAAGGAGGGGATACAATAAGAAAATGTTATTCCATACTTTACACTTAATTGCCACTTAACATAACAAATAACAGTACTATATCTCATGCACCATTAATCAAGAAATTTAAAGAGGATTTAAATTCAATTACTTATAGAACAGACACTTAAATTCAATTGTCAAATATGAGCATCAAGAATAAACAAATTTATGAGTAAAAACAACAACCACATCTGATATTCATTAAAGACACAGGAAAAAGAAAAGAAAAGGTGTAAACATTCCAACCATCAACTTTTAAGAAGACTCAGAATCATTAGACACACCAAGTGGCATAATCCAATAAGTATTTCGATGTGTTGGATGAGTTATGATCACTGGACATGCCATATGACTTATCATGCACACATTTTAACATATCTGGAGGTAATGCATTTCTGACACACATTACATGTGTGCATCTATTTTGAAACCTTTAAGTGTACACATATTTATTAGCAGAATGGCTCCATTTGGAGCTTTTATCTTTGTTGACTTGATGCATGGCTGATTCTGTACGTGCATGCTTAGATAAAGAGCTTTTATCTTGGTTAATTTGGATTTGTCAATATGTGCATGCTTTGGAAAGGCATAAAAAAGTATGCTCTAAATAGCTTGATGCTCCTTGCTACAACAGTCAAGATTTTGCCCAGAAACAAACCAGAAAGAAATAATTACCTCCTTGGCCTAAAAAACTGAAGAAGATCAATTACTCTACTTACGCAATGGGTACTACTAAGCAAGCCAATACAGTCCAAAATCTAGGAAGTGACACCAGCATTAAGAAAAACAAAATGATAAAAATAGGACTACAGTATCCCATATATCAGATTTTTAGCATGTATGATTTTGAACATGATTGTTCACAATTGTTGAGATTTGTGAACAGAGAGGAAACAAAAAGTTGTTGGAAGAACCTAAATGTCATAAACATAATATGATTCTAAATCATAAACCAAATATATGTTAAAGAAGCATATCAGATTGCAGCTTGACAAAAAATATTTTGATAAATTTGAAAAAGAAAAAAAAACCATATTTGACAAACTACAAGGTATGTCTTAGAGGGGTAAAAAAATCAAAAACTTAAAAACTTTTTACTGATGAGATCAGATTTACCTGGCTGTAAAGTGGGGTTTGACATCGCTGCCTGGGGGTTGAGAAGATGTCCAGACTCTTATTCTTATCAGCTTCTAGATGAGTCAGCTAACAAGAAGAAAAGAAATATGAACATCACAAGCATGAAAATAAGTTTACAAGAATATAGTATAGGTGCAATCCCACAAGTAAGATTGAAAGGATTCAGTTCCACATACCATGGAATTGGACTTCGAATAGGCAATTCTGGAATGTATGGGTCTGGAATATGGGGTTCCTTGGAAGTGATTATGCCTGAATCTTCTACTTACATTTTGTGGTGTTGAATAGCCTTGACGATCTTCTAACATGGTGCCCGGCCAACACACAGATGACTTAGGTGAAGGTGATGAAATTAAAGGCACTTTTGCAAATCCATCATTTTGAACTAGCAATCTTTCATCTTTTGACATGCTCCACTTAGAATCAGTGCCTATTTCTGATAGTCGACTTCCCATATAAGCTCTTGCAACATCAACAGGTGAAGCACCAACTTCATCAATGACCTGAAAATTTTTTATCTCTCTTACTCTTTCAACATATCAACAGGCAGATGCAAGTTGTCAGAAATATATACAAAACGGATTATTCCCGAGGCAACAAAAAAAAAGGAATTCAGAATAGCTTATTTTAGACAATCAATGCAATGTTCTGAGCTCCCAAAAGCTCTAAAATTTCTGTCACACCAAGTCTATTACAAAAAAAGAGAAGAAAAAGAGTGGCATCCCAAGCACATCTCTGCTTACACCAAGGCAATCCCAATTCCATGTGTACAAAAGTTCCAAAACAAATCCTACATCATCCACTCAAAGCCAAAGGAAGAAATGACCGATCTCCCTAATCACAAAACTATGAAGGAGATGCTCCAAATAACTCGCCAGTCTCCTTATACATGAAGCACTACCCTACTGCACAACATCTACTCCTCAAGTTATCAAGTGGAAAGTATAGATTTAAGATAACTTATCCAATCAAGAAGCCCACCCCATAGGAGGAGCTCTTGTTCACGAAAAAGTTCATAAGGGAAGGTCACCCTCCATAATCAAAAGGAACTCCATGGAATGAGAAAAAGGAAAAACAAAGAGACAAGTGTTAAACCCACTTGTCCTCCTCCTGTGTCCAACCAATAGATTGTCATGGAGCATAATGAGGAAAGCTGGATACGCTCACACAATTAAATTAGTCTGGAGCTTACACCTGAACCATGAGGTGATAACACTGCTGTCAGGAAACAAAGTGAAACACTCCACCATAGATAGTTGTCTATCCTCCTCAAACTAGAAGAGATCAAGAATCAGTTCATAAAGAGGCATATAGCCACACCACTATCCAACCAAGACTGATCATCATCATCCCAACACAAGAAGTAGCCTGGCCTAGCCAACTCCCCTCCCCATCCACAGGATGCTTGCCCAGCATAACTACCTGTCACGAACCTAGGGTTCGTGATAGGTTAAAAGAGGAATTGGGGAATGAAATCAGAATTGTAGGAGGGGGAAATCAGTAGAAAAAGAGAGAGATATTGAGAGAGAAAGGGGAAGAAGTAAGAGGAACGTGAGGGAGATTGGAGAGAGAGACTTAGAGAGAAAATAGACATTCAATATCAATTTCAGCATGCCCTCTCCTCTTACAATGGGCCTTTTTATAAGCCTTAGTTAGCTCCTTAACTAATTTCTAACAGCACCCATGTGCTCTCTAACAAACACCCAAATATCTCCTAACAAACTAATATAACTAATTACATTATTACCTTCTAATTACCCTTAGGACATGACAATTTCCCCCCCTTGAAATGTTTTTTGTCCCCAAGAAACTTATTACCATCTAGCCGTTGCTTCTTTATCCAATGCCCGCCTTCTCTATCTGATTTTTCTTTCTTTCTTTTCTTGTCCTTCTAGGCCTTTTCTTCTTCCTCATTCCTAAATATCCAAGATCAATCCCCGTCGTAATTCGGCCTAGAACTTCAATAGGAGCAATTTGATAGAGTTCAAGTTCAATACCAGCAGCAGTTGTTCCTACACCTCCATGGTGCACCACAGCTGCACATTGAAAGATACGATCAGCATCCTCGAAATGCAGCAATGGAAGATTGCAGATTTGCCTTGGACACTCATACCAAGGCTGTTTGTGAGCATTAGCCTTAGGAGCTGTTGCAACTTCAATTTCAGCCAACAAATCATCCCTCCATGCAGTAGACAGCAACTTGGATTTGCTAGTGGAAGTAAAAAACAACACAGCAATGGAAGTTTTGTTCCCTTCGGCAAAATCTTCGACTTCTTCAGCTATCTCCCTTGGCCTTCCTGCCAAAACCAGCACTAGGGGCTGTCTGATACCTATTTTAACCCCAGCCAAGGATGATTCAACCTTCTTTGGATCCAAAGACAAAGGAGCAATATACTTAGGGCCTTCTTTAATTGCATGTGGTCCATCACAATCTTGACCCGGCCTAGGATAAATATTGCAGGTATTCCCACTCTTAGCTTCCGGTAGGTCCAGAATCGGAGGGAGAATTCCAGCTCCAATATCTGTATAAATTGCTGATCCTTCAATCAGATTTTCTTGACTCAATGCTATTCCATTTCCCACAAACTTCTGATCTGGAACACTACCAAATCCTTTCGCCCATGCACTAGCCACCCGGGGTAATGAGTTGACTTTGGCTTCCTCTATCACTTCATCAATTGCTTCCCTATTATTTCCTTGCAACCTTTCAGTAGATGCATCTTGGGGTATTATTTTTTCTTCTAACTTCTCAATCACTGCAACTGAATCCCCTTCCTGCCATCTTGACTTCTCCTTCGGTTGGTCCATTTTGAGAAATTCCTCCTTGTTAAAACTTCCGTGATAATCATTGAAGTATTCCGCAGGGAAATTGTAATGATACTCCTTAGATAGTATCATTGCAAACTCTTGCAACTTCTCGCGAAACATTCAACCGAATTTCTTGCACTCTTCATCAAACCCACTGTTGGTTCCTTTGTCCAATTGGCTGATCCCCTTCTTATGTTCCTTGTTGTTGCCCACTGAAAATGCAGCCTTCTTTGGCTGCCATTGAAGCTCCATTTCAGCTGAAAATGAAACATTCTTCTGCTGCAATTGAAGCTCCCGCGCACTGCTCCCCTTAGCTGATTTTTCACAATTAGCATACTTCGAAGACCACATACTGCTCTTCTTCAAACAAGTTAACCCAAAATTCAAAGCCAAAATTAACCTTTGCTTCCCTTTACTCACAGTCTAGAATTTCGATTGGAATCCACCGCCTGAAATTACTGCTCCATTATGATCTATCTTAATGAAGTCGGATCGAAATTACCGCAAACGAGCGCTGGAATTCACAGCCAAGAATCACCCATCCAAATTCACCTTCAAAAATCCACTCCCAGCTGCTCCGAACTTTGCTCAGCTTCTCCACTTGCAGCTGATTCTTAATCAATAGCCTTCCTTGCTCACCGAAGGCACTGTCGGACACCGCGTCTCTAACTCTCTGCTGCCGCTGCCGCTGCCGCTGCTCGCAATTGCTGCAGATTCAACAATCGCTTGGCCTCGAATCCGCTTCAGCTTATGGCTAGTGATGCATCAAGCTTGCTTCCCTCGGTTATGCTCTGAGTTGGCTTTCTAGAATGGTCGGAATCTCCTTCTGATCAAGGAGGAAAGCACGGTTCACCAACACGGTTCAGAAGGCAACCCCAAACCGTAGCACACACAGTGCCTTCCGATCAAAGCGGCAACAACCGCAAAACTCTAGTCGAAATTCCAATTAAAACCACCACACCTCAGCCGCACCTCTTCTTTCGGCCTCAGCTATCCGGCTTCCTCTTCAAGACTCGGACAGGAGTGTTCAGAATTCCCAGCGATAACCGCCTCACATCAACATCGAAAATCACTAGATCCTGCTTTCCCCTTCAATTCCAATTAATAGTTACCGAAATTATTGGCCGAGAGTCACTCACCTGTTGCACCTTCCAATTCCGAACTAAGGGTGCTCGCTTGCTTGGAGATTAACACCTCCCAGCGCCAGCTACTGCCCAATCACCGACCATTGAAAATGGCCACGACACCCACTGCACCACCGTGAGGAACCCGCTGCACAATCACCAGACCTACTGCAATTAATTCGGCTGCAACACCCACTCCCTTGCCTACTCAGATCGCGATCGATTGGAACTCCTGCACCAGTCGCGACCTCCTGGCCATTAGCATCGACCTCTGGTCACCTCCTCTATCACGGTCGGATACGAGAATCACTAGCCAAATACCGTCCTCTGACTCAACCATCAGAGTCTTAGCCGAAGTCACTCCTCCTTTAGATCCGAGCCGACACTCACCTCCTCGTGCATTGGAATCAATCCGAGATTCAAGGGACGTCTCCGTGTTCAAAAATCGGACAATAGTGTCTCTGATCTACAACCGCGTCCAAAAGCAGGAGCCCCGACCCAATCGGAATTCATCTGACTAGCTCGCCACTGAAATTCGCCTTCAACTGAAATCAAATCCACAGCCAATGATTGACTACTCTGATACCATTTGTCACGAACCTAGGGTTCGTGATAGGTTAGAAGAGGAATTGGGGAATGAAATCAGAATTGTAGGAGGGGGGAAATCAGTAGAAAAATGGAGAGATATTGAGAGAGAAAGGGGAAGAAGTAAGAGGAACGTGAGGGAGATTGGAGAGAGAGACTTAGAGAGAAAATAGACATTCAATATCAATTTCAGCATGCCCTCTCCTCTTACAATGGGCCTTTTTATAGGCCTTAGTTAGCTCCTTAACTAATTTCTAACAGCACCCATGTGCTCTCTAACAAACACCCAAATATCTCCTAACAAACTAATATAACTAATTATATTATTACCCTACTAATTACCCTTGGGACATGACACTACTTTTTTTGAATCATTCCATTTCCTTCAACTACCCCATGGCACACAGTTGTAACAGATAATCTTGCGTCAAATGGCCAAGCTTACCAAGGAAGCAACCAAACCCTTGATTGTCTCCTACCCAGGAAAATCTCACCTTATCCTAAGACAGCTTCAGAAAAAACATAAGGATCTTGACCTCCCTTAGCAAAGTCAATTAAGGCACCATCTTCAAACAGAATGTTGTGACACTAGAAGGACATGGATTTATTTTGAATTGATAATTTTGGTAATAATGGACATGCCTAATTTATCTTTCCATTTGTGTGCTTACCTGAACAACCATAATAAACAGACCACAAAAGATGTTGGACGGAATTAAGAAGCTGAAGACAAAAAGACTTTCAGCTAAAGAAGGAATCTAGTAGATATAGACATAGTTATCAAAGGCGCGCCTAGGCGCGAGGCGCCTTAAGGCGCCAGTTTGGCGCCTTGCCTTGGCCAAGGCGAGGCGGTTTTGGCGAGGCCCTCGCCTTGCGCGCCTAGGCGCTGGGGCGTGAGGCGCGCCTAGGCGTGCCTCATGAAACTGAGGTTTTCTACTTAAATCTTGCAGCCCAATCGCGCTTGCCTCTCCTCCCGACTGCATCCAGCCGCGCTTGCCTCTCCTCTCCAGCTCGCTGCTCGCTCCTCACTCCTCCCGACTATAGCATCTACCGTGCTTGCCTCTCCTCCCAACTCGCTGCTCCCTGGCCCTCCCTGCTCGCTCGCCCTCGCCCGATCTTCCATTCTTCCTCTTCCTCTCTAGCCCTAGCCGCGCGGCCGCGCCTGCCTCCTCTCTTCCTCTTCTCTCCAGCTCGCCCTCGCCCGATCTTCTTCTTCCTCTCCTCTCCAGCTGCGACCCCCTCCTCTCTTTCTCTCCAGCCCCAGCCCGATCCTCCTCTTCCTCTTTGCCGCGCCTGCCTCCTCTCTTCCTCTCCTCTCCAGCTCGCTGCTTGCTCGATCTTCCTCTCCAGTCTCCAGCCGCGCCCTTTCTTCTATTCTCCTCTGCTGAGTCTGCCCACGCCACGGTCTTCTCCTCTCTTCCTCGCCTCTTCTCATCTGCTCTTGAGCTCTTCAAGTTGAAGCTGCTAAGGGCCTAAAGCTGCTGCCGCCGCTGCCCACATCTTCTCCTATATTCATAATTTCATATTGTAAGTTCTTTAGTTGTATTTTATTTGTTTATTTCATGCATTTTTGCTTAATTTATTTTGTTGGCAGCTGGTTGCTGAAATTTGCTTTTAAGTCTTTATAATTTATTTCTATAATTAAGAGAATTTTGATGAAATTGGAACTGTGTTGCAACAGCCCAATAAATGTCGTCAACCACTTGCAAAACGGACCCGGCATGGAATTATTTTGAAGCTGATCCTAATGATAGAAATACCACCACATGTAAATTTTGTCGTAAAGTAACAAAAGGTGGTATATTTCGGGCGAAACAACATCTTGTGGGCGGTTTTAGGAATACTAAAGCTTGTCCAAAATGTCCTCCATCAGTAAAAGAAGAGATTGGAGAGTACATGAAAAAGAAGAAAAATAACAGGGATGAGCGAAATATAGCATCGTTAGATGATGATATTCAATTTGGTGAAGGGTATGATGATGATGATGATGATGATGATGATGAGCCGCTGCCTCAAAGTAGAAAAAGACCCAATGTATCTACCGGAAGTGGAAGCGGTATTGGTAGTATTGGTAGTGTTAAAGGGCCAACACAAAAAGGTCCACTTGATGTTTTTCTTAAAGACCCAGAAGTTAATGTGTTGAAAAGCAAGGGCAAAGGAAAGCAAACAAGGTTGGGTGAGCGTGATTTTGCAAAAAAAGAGTTAAGAGCTCGAGTTTGTAGAAGCTTTGCACGATGGATGTATGATGCAGGCATTCCATTCAATGCAGTGACATATGACAGTTTTAAAGTATTTATAGAAGCAGTTGGTCAGTATGGTCCGGGTGTGAAGCCGCCTAGTTACCATGAAGTCAAGGTTCCCCTTCTCAAACAAGAGGTGGAAGCCACTCGTGAAATGATGAAAGATCATGAAGAGGCGTGGGCCAAATATGGATGTTCCATTTTGTCAGATGGCTGGAAAGACAAGAGGGAAAGGACATTGATTAACTTTTTAGTCAATTCTCCTAAAGGAAGTATGTTCTTGGAGTCTGTTGATGGTTCTAGCTATTCAAAGACAGGGGAAAAGATGTTTCAATTATTAAGTAAATGTGTGGAAAAGATTGGAGTAAGAAATGTGGTGCAAGTGGTCACCGATAGTGCTTCAAACAATGTTTTAGCAGGTATGAAATTCATTTTTGTAATTTGTATTATGTTTATAAATAGAACAATTTGAATATTCATTAGATATTTATTATTTACTAATATCTTGTTAATTTCACTCTAAATAATAACAGGAAGATTTTTGGAGGCAAAATATCCTACGTTGTTTTGGACACCATGTGCAGCGCACTGTTTGGATTTAATGTTGGAAGATATTTTCAAGTTACCTAATATGAAGAAGACATTTGAGAGAGCTGTTATGGTGAATAGCTATATCTATACTCGTTCGGGTCTAGTAAACATGCTTAGAAGGTTTACTGACAAGAAAGAGTTGTTGAGGCCTGCAAAAACACGGTTTGCAACTGCCTTTATCACTTTGGGCAGGATGCATAGTCTGAAAAGCAACCTTAGAAGGATGTTTACCTCCGAGGAGTGGATGACAAGCAAGTGGGTAAAAGAAGCGGGGGCTAAAAAGGTTGTAGAAGTGATTTTGATGCCTTCATTTTGGAACAATGTTGTATTTGCTTTAAAGGTGGCTGGTCCATTGGTACGTGTATTGCGCTTAGTGGATGGTGAGAAGAAGCCTGCTATGGGATACATATATGAGGCCATGGATAGGGCCAAAGAAGCGATTGCTAACTCTTTTAATGGGGATGAAAAGAAGTATGCACCCATTTTTCAGATTATTGATAATCGATGGGATGTTCAGCTTCATCGCCCCTTGCACGCAGCTGGTTGGTACTTGAACCCAGAATATTTCTACAAGGCTGAACGTATAGATCCAGAGATCATGACTGGCTTATATGAATGCATTAGAAAGTTAAATCCAGATATAAAGGTTCAAGACCAAATTGATGCTGAGCTTTCGATGTATAACAATGCAGATGGGTTCTTTGGAAACTATATGGCTATTAGAAAGAGAGCTGAGAAATCACCAGGTACACATATATATATTACATTATATATATAATCATTCTAGATAATAGATAATAACTAACCCATGAATTTTATTGGACAGCTGAATGGTGGGCTTCATATGGAATGTCACACCCACGTTGCAAAAATTTGCAATTAAAATTCTTAGCTTGACTTGTAGTTCATCTGGGTGTGAACGTAATTGGAGTGTGTTTGAAAATGTAAGTGCATTGTACATATACACTTACAATTTTTATTAGTAGTTGGTTTGTTTCATGTAACTTATTCTTAGTATGTTTTTGCATAAATTGTTGCAGCTTCATACTAAACGGAGAAACAGGCTTGATCAACTTCGTTTAAACGACTTGGTGTTTGTGAAATACAATAGAGCATTGAGGCGTCGATATCAAATGCGTGATACCATTGACCCTATCATATTGACCGACATTGATGAAAGCAATGAATTGTTGACTGGAAAACTTGATGAGGAGAATGATAAAGATGATGAAACTGTTTTTCCAGATGACATTGGGGATGGGTTGACATGGAGTAATGTTGCTGCGGCTGCAAGAGTTGGAGAGCCTAGTTATCAATTTAGAACTAAACAAACTCGATCACAATTGGGATCAACTTCGGTTTCGACTTCAAAGCGGCGAGTAACTCAAGAGATTGAAGAGGAGGAAAGTGAGGCAAGGACCGAAGATGATGAAGACTTGGAAGAGGGAGAAGAATTGAGAGATGAAGAAGAAGATGAAGGGGTGATTGAAGGGGATGATGAAGATATTGACCTTGATGTTGATGATCTCCTTGATGATGATTGATTAAAAAACTTTTTTATATTGATTGTGGACTTGTAGTGTTTATGTGTTTGTTTAAAACTTTGCATTATAATTGGTACTTGGTAAAGTTTAAGACTTTAAGTTTGAACTTTGATGATGTTTCTAGTTTAGAATTTGCATGATGAATGAATTAACTTTGATGTTGTTAGTTTATAGAATTTGAAGATAATGAATCATGAATGATATGAATGTGTTATTATTGATAATTTGATAGTTGTTTATGATTTTACAAGATTTTGAGTTTTTTTCCTAAAAGGCGCGCCTCGCCTCGTGCGCCTCGCGCCTCAGGCTCCAGGACCTTTTGCGCCTCGCTGCGCCTCGCGCCTTTCAGAACTATGGATATAGATAAATTAGAGTAGATAATGTTAAATTTATATAGTGTAAAATCATGTTACAAAGCTGTTTTTAATCCCTAAGTTTTAGGAGAAAGCTCCCCTATTGTTTAGGAGATAGATATTCTAAATCTTCTCCTATTTTCTAGGAGATAGATAAGGATTCTAAGCTGTATATAAACTCTCCATGAGTTTAATTAATATTCATTCAAATCTTTAATCTTTCTAAGACTTGTTTCATGGTATCAAAGCCTGGTTCCGTTTTTATAGTCAGTTTTTTCATTAGCTGCAATCGAGAATATGGCAAATCATCATCAGAATCCTACTCTAACAAAGGCATCAGCCACAAGTTCTCCGAGTATTCTTCCTCATCTTTCTTCTGCAGCGAGTTATTCCAGCAGTCCGATTGATCACCATCCACTACGAATCACTCACCATAGACTAAATGGGAGTAACTTCAGGGAGTGATCTCAATCGGTGATGTTAGTTATCAAAGGAAAAAGAAAAGGAGGTTACTTAACTGGGTCTATTCCTTCTCCAGCAACGACAGCAGCTACATATGGTGTTTGGGAGGCCGAAAACTCCACCATAATGGCCTGGTTAATAAACTCAATGGAGCTTAAGGTTGGTAGGGCTTATCTATTTTATAAAACTGCAAAAGAGGTGTGGGATTCGGTCCAAGAGATGTACTGGGACCTGGAGAATTCATCCCAGTGCTTTGAGATCCGATCTGCCATCAGAACAACTCGCCAAGGTACTTTAACTGTTACTGATTATTTTAATCTCCTAATTGAGCTATGGAATGAGATGGATCTTTTCTATACTTTTGGAAGTGTTTGGAAGACAGTGATCTATACAATAAAATGATTGAAAAGGATAGGGTGTTTGATTTTCTCCATGGGTTGAACTCGGAATTGGATGAAGTTAGAGGAAGAATATTGGGGACAAAGCCCTTGCCCTCTCTCAAGGAGGTTTTTTCAGAAGCAAGAAGGGAAGAGAGCAGGCGCAGAGTGATGTTAAATCAGCAAAGTGAGGTTGCTATGACCAACCAAAACTCAGCTCTTGCTACATTTACACGGGAGGAATCTCTACCTAAGAATCCAGGGAGGGACAAACAATGGTGTGACCACTGCAAGAAGCCTTACCATACCAAGGAGACCTGCTGGAAACTCCATGGCAAACCAGCCAACTGGAAGCCACGAAACAAAAAGGAATCTGCACAATCAGCTTATGTAGCAGAAGTACCAACAGAAGCTGAAAAAAATACCAATTTAAATCTGACCGAGGATCAGATTCAAGCCTTGTATAGGCTTCTTAACCAAGGTACAACATCCACCAGTCTTCCTAAGGCATCTACTGCTATTCAAGGTAATTTTTCCTACTCTTTAGTTTTAAAAAGGCTTCCTAATAATGTTTGGATAGTAGACACCGGTGCATCCGATCATATGGCTAGCTCAGCTTCTTGCATGACAGAATATATCCCATGTAATACCTCTATTGAGATCTCTATGGCCGATGGAACTACTTCTCCTGTTATGGGGTTTGGGACTATTTGTATTTCTGGACTAAAATTGAAATCAGTCCTGCATGTCCCTGGTTTACAATGCAACCTATTATCAGTCCATAAGATTACCCAAGATATGAACTGTTATATCACTTTCTTCTCTTCCCATTACTTGTTTCAGGACCAAGCCTCAGGGAGGATGATTGGCAATGCTAGGGCAAAAGACGGCTTATACTACTTCATAGAGGATACCTCAATTTTTGCAACAAATAAAGCTGGTTTAACAGTCACTACTAATGCCAAAATTCTTTTATGGCATAAAAGATTAGGACATCCAAGTTTTCCCTACTTACAGTTTTTGTATCCTCAGTTTTTCATCAATAAAAATCAGAATTTTGCATGTGAGCAGTGCACTCTTGCTAAACAAACCCAGGCCTCTCATCCTATTCAACCCTATAAATCATCTACTCCTTTCAATTTAATTCACAGCAATATTTGGGGACCAGCTAAACACCCAAATATTTCTGATTTTCGATGGTTTATTACATTCATTGATGATCACACTAGGGCTTGTTGGATCTACCTAATGCAAAAAAAATCAGAAGCCAGTTTTATCTTCAAGAAATTTCATAAACTGATCCTGAATATGTTTCAAATCTCCATTCATATCCTTCGAACCGATAATGGTCAAGAATATTTCTCTCATAACCTTACAAACTATCTCTCAGAACATGGTATTTATCATCAAAGTTCATGCCCTTATACACCACAACAGAATGACATTGCAGAAAGAAAAAATAGGCACATCTTAAAGATGGCCCGAGCAATGATGTTTACTTCAAATGTTCCCTATTTTTACTGGGGAGAAGTTGTGCTTACAGCAGCATATTTAATTAACCGCCTCCCCTCCAAACCCTTGGGTTTTAAGACTCCCCTTGATCTTCTTTGTCAATCCTTTCCAAATACTATGTTTCCTAATTCTATTTCTCCCAAGATTTTTGGTTGTGTTGTGTACATACACAATCACAGTCCTTCCCGTACCAAACTTGACCCAAAAGCCATCAAATGCATTTTTATTGGGTATTCTCCTTCCCCAAAAGGTTATAAGTGTTATTGTCCTAACACTCGGAAGATCTTTGTGACCACCGATGCTACATTTTATGAAGATCTTCCCTTTTACCAATCATTTGGTCTTCCTACTATCAATCTGTCCTCTCCTCCTCACTTGTTCTCCATTGACCATTTGTTGCCAGTATGCTCTCAAGGGGGAGAATTGCCACCTGAGAACATACTGGCAGAACAATCCCAATCGTCACTTATGCCAAATGCAGCCATCTCTCCTAAACCCATGCCCTGTTCTGGTGCTGATAATCCACCACCGCCCAGCTTAAGGGCTGATGATCCTTTATTGGTGTACTCAAGACGTCCTCGGCCTAAACATTGCCAGTCATCACTTCCAGAAGCTGGTCAAGAAACTGACCAGCCTGCCAGTGGCCAAGATAATTTTGATTGGGCTATGCCAATTGCTCTAAGAAAGGGTGTAAGATCATGTGTAAAGTACCTTATGATTAATCATTTGTCTTACTTTAAATTGTCTCCCCAGTTCAAAGTTTTTGTGGCACAAATTGACAGCATCCGAGTCCCAAAAAATGTTCAAGAAGCTATGAGTGATCCCAAATGGAAGAATGTTGTTATGGAGGAAATGAATGCTCTTATAAAAAATAATACTTGGGATGTTGTTACATTACCTGCTAACCAGAAAATAGTAGGATGCAAATGGGTTTTTTTAGTGAAACACAATGCTGATGGAAGTGTGGAACGATATAAGGCCAGGTTGGTAGCCCAAGGTTTCACACAAACCTATGGGATTGACTATGAAGAAACCTTTGCTCCAGTGGCAAAACTTAACTCCATCTGAGTACTAATCTCTATTGCTGTTAATTTGGACTGACCTCTATTTCAATTTGACATTAAAAATGCTTTCTTAAATGGTGACTTGGATGAGGATATTTACATGAAGATGCCCCCTGGTTTTGAACAAGGTGCTGGTTATGATACAGTGTGCAAGCTGAAGAAGTCTTTATATGGACTTAAACAATCCCCACGAGCATGGTTCAAGAAGTTTAGTATGACACTAAACCGGGTAGGATATAACCAAGGGCAAGCTGATCATACCTTGTTTATAAAACATACAACAAGAGGAAGGAAAGTTATATTAATTGTGTATGTTGATAATATTATTGTAACATGAGATGATTTGCAGGAAATTGAGAGCTTAAAACAGCAATTAAGGGAAGAATTTGAGGTAAAAGACCTAGGAATTATGAGGTATTTCCTAGGAATGGAGGTTGCTAGGAGCAAGGAAGGTCTTTTCATCTCACAACGAAAGTACACTTTAGATTTACTAAAGGATACAGGTATGATGGGATGCAGGCCAGCTGGAACTCCCTTAGAGAAGGGCTGGAAAAATGATGAGGAAGGAAAGGATATTCCGGTAGACAAAGAAAGATACCAATGATTGGTTGGAAGGCTGAAATATTTGTCACTAACAAGACTTGACATAGCCTATGCAGTCAATGTGGTAAGTCAGTATATGCATTCTCCTACTAAAAAACATTTAAAAGCAGTGTTTCATGTCCTTAGGTATTTAAAAGGAACACTTGGAAAGGGCCTATTATTCTGGAAAACCAATGAAAAAGGAATAGAAGGTTTTGTGGATGCTGACTGGGCAGGGTCTCATGAGGATAGCAGGTCAACCTCAAGCTATTGTACTAAGTTATGGGGGAATGTGGTGACATGGAGGAGCAAAAAAACAATCAGTGGTGGCTCGCAGCAGTGTTGAAGCTGAATTCAGAGCCATAGCTTATGGAATATGTGAAGTAATTTGGTTGGAAAGACTGATGGAAGATTTAGGGATACCCTTAACTCAACCAACCAAGGTTTATAGTGATAGCAAATCAGCTATCAACATTGTAAAGAATCCAGTACAGCATGACCGAATGAAGCACGTGAGGATAGACCGAAGTTTTATAAAGAGGGAGATAGAAGAAGGAGGGATCAGTTTATTCTATATTCCTACAAAGAATCAGATAGCCGATGTTCTCACAAAGGTTGTTGCAAGATCGAGCTTTGAAGAACTAATTGGCAAGCTGGGAATGACGTGCATCTATTCACCAGTTTGAGGGGGAGTGTTGGACGGAATTAAGAAGCCGAAGACAAGAAGACTTTCAGCTAAAGAAGGAATCTAGTAGATATAGATAAATTAGAGTAGATAATGTTAAATTTATATAGTGTAAAATCATGTTACAAAGCTGTTTTTAATCCCTAAGTTTTAGGAGATAGCTTCCCTATTGTTTAGGAGATAGATATTCTAAATCTTCTCCTATTTTCTAGGAGATAGATAAGGATTCTAAGCTGTATATAAACTCTCCATGAGTTTAATTAATATTCATTCAAGTCTTTAATCTTTCTAAGACTTGTTATAATCTATTGGATGCCATGCAGAGAAGGGTATAAGATACTTGTTTGTTATGCCCATATTGAAGCAAGAAATGTGCTCAGTATTTTATGCACCAAAACAGGTACCAGACATGAATTAACCATTGTGAATCTGGAAGTGTCAAATGCGTGAATGCCCAAGATGAATCTGAAAATGTCAAATCCATGAATGCCTAATAAGGAAAATATGCTACAAGTTGCATCACAAAAGTGCTCAATGGTTTTATATACTTCCAAAAAAGACTAATTTGTTTTCAAACCCTTGCAGCACTGCCAGCCTGAGAGAAAACAGGTTTCATATGAAGGAAATAGTAGTATTCATACTGACAAATAGTGCACATAGATCATGCTTACATGACTACAATATGGTTAAAAAATTCTCTCTATCATTTTACATATCTATTTTTTGCACTTAAAGACTTAAAACAAAATGAAAATAATAGAGAGCACACCTTGTGGAAGTAATCCCTTTAACTATTTTAAAAACAAGTTTTATGGGGACAGTTAATTGAGAAAGCACAGTTTTGAACTTTTCTCTGACATTACACATTCAGATTCATCTAAAATACGAAAATAACCAAGTGGCAGAATCTTCAAATGTCCTACCATCACAACTTTCTCACTCTTAATGTTTCAGAATGACGGCAACCTCATGAGTTTCCCATTTAAGGACTATGCCCTAGAGATTACTATTTTACCCTTGGAAGAATCACAACTTAAATTGATATCATATTTGCCTCTCCTAGAAGACCAATAAACATACTATAAAAAGAGTGGATGAAATGAAAAAAATTTATGGCAATAGAGGTAGAGAATACTCAAGAAAATTTGGTGAAAAATTTTTAGACATGGCATGGAATGTAACAGTCTTACAGAAGATATGATTGTTATAGAGATGATTGGTGAGCCAATATCCATGTCGCCAACCCCTCCTAGCGAGATTAACGGTTAGTTTTTGTTATTGCATTCTATCAGTTTCTGTCTCTCCTCAACATCTTACATCCTCAAATCCTAGTACTTGATCAACTCTCCTCGACATCTTACATCCTCAAATGCTAGTACTTGATCAAACCCCACCATTGCCATTATAATTAACCACCTCAAAACTCTCATCTAAAATTCAGGAAGATAGGGCGGATATGAATCTAAAGCCTTCTCTGACTGTGTCCAGCACGAAGCATCAACTGGAGGTGGGAGCTATTAGTGCTGGAGAATGTACTTAGGCAAGATGAAACAGAAATGGAATCGACAACCATGATTTTGAAACTCAAATTTGGGGTATCTTGCAGCCATTTGGTGCTCACTCATCAATATACATTTCTTTTCACTTTCAGGAGAAAGGAAGCTGCACTAGTCTTCTCGAAGATACTACAGGTTGAAAGATCCATTATCTCCTTGCCCTAAAAGCATGAGAAATTCTTCACATATTTCACTAGATTAAATTTTAAAAGAAGTTTGAAGTATTTAACCATAAAAATAAAAGGCCGATGATGAATGTGTGATGCATATGCTGTTCAGCAACTGACAAATTTGGACTTGCAGAGAAAAAGAAAAGAAAAAGCAGCTAATTCACAAGGCATTTGACACTGTTAGACACAAGGTTGTCATGAAAATATACTCACAGCTGACTGGAGCAACGGTAATGAGGTTCCAACACTCAACCCCTCCTGCTTTTCTTCAGTAGTAATTCTATGTGGGTTTTCAAGGATCAGCATAGGCCCTTTGCCTTCTCTTATAGTGCCCATTTTTTGTTTCTTTTCATCTGGTTCATTGTTAGAAACATCAGCACCCCTAGAATTTAATATCTCTAACAAATGATTGATCTCGTCCCTGCAAAGTTATTGCAAGTCCAGACAAGCAAATTTCAGATACAGATACACAAATTAAGTGCAATAGATTTTTATATATGAACTGGAAAACAAGAATCAGAAAACCTATCCAAATTTAGTGGCAATAAAATTGGGTAATAGATAAAGCAATAAAATTTGATCCATTGACTATCAAAGCCATGCTGTCAACCAGAAATAGCAACTGATTCCTTATAAAAAAAAAAAAATCAATCAGGGAATTTACCTAGAAAACCTTCTTCCCTTTACCAGCTGCTCAATTTTCAAAAGTTCAGTACCATCACCTAAGCTGCTTTCTTTGTCTTGCCAAACCTGACCAAAGTCAGAGTTGGTATTGAACGTGTCTGCTCCAATGCTAGGATTTGTTCCACCAGTAGATCCTGATCCAAGCTGCAGAATTACAATGATTAACAATTTCAGATAATCCTGTCTTATTATCAACTAAATTTTAAATGGAAAAGGAAAATCAAACAAAGATCTATGAATGAAAAGTTAAAACTATTAGCAGTTCTTAAATATAGCAAAGTAGAAGATGAAGCAAGCTGCACTTATTCTAAACACAAAATAACAATGATGAGTATTATGCTGTGATGGTAAAAAAAGCACTATGAAGATTGTATGCATGAGAGGCTATTAGAAGAACCAACCTATCCAATGCCAAACATAGAAAAGAATAGCCATCAAATGCTTAGAATCTGGTATCTAAATCCTGGTCATATGTGGTGTGCGTGTGCATGTGTGTAATAGAGAGAGGGAGTGAGGGAGGGATAGGGAGCATCAATAGAGTTTGATAGTTCTTTATCTTATTTTTCTTATTACCATGCACTAAAGAATTGCAGAAACAAAACAAAATATACACGTACATATATCATGTAGATAACTTAAATTCTCAAAGTGTAGACCATAAATCAAATCAAAAAATTCATTACCCCACTTGTCCTCACTAGTCCCTACTCGTTAACATAAATGGTCTCGGACACCACACTTACTTTAAGTCTATTTCCACAATAATCCAAACATATACTTGGAGAACTCCCAAGCCCTATGGTCCTTCTCTAAACCCACACCCGAGAACCTCTCAATTCTTAGCATGTCAACCTTCCTCATTTATTAGCACACTTCACAACTGCCTCTCCAGATTCAATAACGTCTTGAGAATCACCTAGTTGCCATTATCTCAAGGCTTGATTAAATTGCTCAAATTTTTTTAACACTCAAAACCCCTTCTTGTCCTTTTACCCAACAATAACAAGAAGAAAAATCTCGGAATCATCGGAGCCACATATTTTTCTGAAAAAACCCATTCCAATCAAGGATCTCCAAAGGATGAATAATGGTAAATGCTAACCATGGAGCCACCGAAATAGGTCTAACATTGAAATTGTTACTAACCATGGTAAATACAAACCTAATTTCAATATGTCTACTAAGGAAAAAGTAGTTCTCCACATGCCTTGCCATTTCATAGCATTGAGTAATTACTCCGCATGTGGATTGAGTAATTCCCTCAACACTTCTAACGTTGAAAGTGTTCCTCTTACTTACAGTCAGCCCCAACCCGCAGATAAAAAAAGAGGGTTCGTTAGGCAGTCGATAGTCAACATAAAATTCACTGGATCAGAACCCCACCTAGTGAGATTAAGGCTTGTGATTGTTGTTTTGGTAAGAAAATATCATTAAAGAATGCTGCCATTGAGTGGGAGAATGTTGTACAAAGACAATAAGGGGTCTGTATATCTAGCAAGAACAGTTCATCCAATATTTGCACAGAAGAAGATAAACAAAAGGTGCGCATCCTTTTTACACCATAAAAATTTGCTCAAAGCATATGCAGATGTGTGTGTGGGGTACCTCCCCTTTTCGCACAGCATGGATTATTTAGCAGAAGAGATAATAGTATTGCTTTTACAAGCATACAGTCTTCTATTCATTGCTAGTCACCAGCATCACCACAATTATTCCACATATAGAGAAAAAGAGGCTCCTGATCCCCCAACCATCTAGCCAGAAGACGACGATCCCAGGATTCACCAGTCCTTGCAAATGCAGTAAGCACAGCCTTCTCCTCAAATTATCAGCCCCAAGAACTAAACCAGGGAAAAAATCTGAAAAAAAAGGGCTGTCCCAGAATAACCCTTCAATCTACAGATAGCCTTCAAAAAAGAGTCCAGTTTGCCTTAGTAACAAAGATATATTTTACAAAAGGAATAAGAAAAGAGAGCACATAAAAACCCCCATGCTACTCATCCTAAAGGAATCACAGGAAGGAACACACAGATACAACCCCATCAGTAAGCACTTGGGGCGATCTCACCTCGTACATAGATATATATACATATGTATATACACACTAGCCTTATCCATGCATGTGCATGACCTAAACAAGAGACCAGTTCACGGGCTGGCACTAATACCAAACAATGAAATGAAGAAGACGTTTGATGTTGAAATGTTATCATAAATAAGTGAAGTGACTTTAATAAATGGAACAAACTTGAAGGCATTATGACGCAAAATTATCTTTGTTTTGTTTTGTGCATGGCACAGGTAGATCATAGAACAAGAACGGGTCAGAAAAAAAAGTATAATAGTTTTCCTCTCTAAGAAGCCATCTAATGAAGGATAGCTTGAATAAATTGGATCTATGTTACCTGCAAGAGAATTTTGAGTTTGATTTTTGCCATTGAACACTATGCAGAAGCATTTAAATGTAAACGAGTAAAATACTATCAATGGAAGTTTAAGATTTCGATTGTCCAGGATTTGCAGAGAAGTAGCCGCAGGAAGGATGGAAGGATGAAATTTGATGTTTAATGGTTATTGGTTAAACAGAAGGAAAATTAGAAAGATGAAATGATTTAGGCATGTTTTAAGCTTGACAAGTTGGGGATGGAAGCCTACAAGTTGATTCTTCTAAGGTAGTGCAAATGCCTACCCAAGAGATTTGTTGCCAAATGTGAAGAAGAAATAACAAAAAAAAAAAAAGGAAAGAATCCCACTTACAGCTTGTTAGCCCCCAGGGTGAGATTGCAGAAAGTACTGAAAGTTTTATACAAGTGCTCCAAAATTCAACTCTAATGAAGAAAGGACTTGTGTGGGGCAGAAGACCAGTATAGATAAATCAGATAGAAATTTCTGGGTGGTGCTTCTCTCAATTCTAATATAACTCTGCATCCAATATTAAAACATTAAGAAATTTTGACCAACAATAAAATCCCGAAATTAGAGACTCCTAGAAACATTATCACCCTAAATCCTAAACCCTAACCTGTAACACTAGTTACACTACCAATGGCCAATCTGGGAAATACATACTAGGAACTAATAAAAATAATAATAAGTTCATTGACAATTTTCTTATCATAAAATACATAAACAAAACTTAAATTAACCTTAAACATATTTATTTAACATCTAAAGCATGTTGCATGTGAAACTCAAAATTCTTCCATCCTTTTTTTCCAGACTTCGCATAACAATTGGCAAAACAAACTTTCAAAAGGGCAATAAGCATAAGCACCATTGAATCTCCAAAGCCAATGATCTCAAGAGGAAGGAAACTAGAAGGGTTGGAGGAAACTTTGGGAGGATTCAATCAGGGGTGGACAAAAGAAGAGGATTTAGCAATATTCAAATTGTTTGTCATAAGCTTTCCCAACTGCCAATAAATCATAAGTCATAACCATTCACAAAAAGAAAAACATACGTGTCATTCTTTTTCCATCTCTTTTTTTTTTTGGGTGGGACTCTGGGAGACCGCATGAACGGAGAGCTAATATCCATAGCATATACAGATGCATATAACTTAAAAGAATAATCAGATATATACAGTTGACACACTTAGCTGCCTGTCATGATTAGAGTTTTATTGAATTAGTTACATGGACATTCTAAGTCCTTGAAAGACATGGAAATTGGGACACGACAACTATGACAAACTGAGAGTATAGAATTTTTCTTTTTCTGTAAACTCACATTCAGAGTGCATCCTTCATTATCGCTGTAGGCATTTTCCTTTTCCTCTGAGCCTCCCTTGTCTCCTTCAAAAAAATAGTTATATATACAAATTACAAGAAGAATAACAAATAGCTAAATAAAAGATAATATTCACAACTCTGTCAAACAAATAACAAATGAAAAACACTGGTTCCAGGGAAAATCTAAGTTCTGCCTATTACCAAGAGTTTCAGAGCAACATGTGCAAGGAGACTATCAGAGTTAATAATAAGATTATACACTATATGTATGAAAGATTAAAAATTGAGCAAATCAATTTTCATCTTACTCCAACATAAAATATAATATTGCATTCAAAAGTATAAGCTTTACTTGAACCCTAACCTTTAAAATGGCGTATACCTATGTATATAAATACATACAGTGCGACAAATATATGACTGACCGTGATCTTCGGTGATTAATTCGTCTGCTGCTGCGGCGGCGGCAGGGGCCAAAGGTGATTTGGAGAAGAAAGAAGGGAAGATTCTGATGGCACCACCGGCGATGAGGCGGCGGGCGGGATCCACGAGCTTCGAAAGCCAGCCGGAGTCGGGGGGGTGGGCGGCGGGTTGGCGCTGATTCGCCGGAGGACGCTCGTACGGAGTAGTCGGCTGCCTACGCGCCGGCGGTTTCTTGAACTTACCGCCGGCGCCTCCCGCTCCTCCGTAGAGACCGGACGATGACGGCATCGGCAGTCGCGCCGCCATTCTCTCTTCAACACTTCGAGCAGGAACTCTGACTATAGTGTTGATTTTTGTTTAATTCACTTTTCCCATTCTTTTTGGTTCCTTAAATTACACATAACCCCCTGAAGAAATATTTACACTATCACTTAATACTCATAATAACATGATAAACTTTAAACTTTATCAGGTAATATTTTTTATGATTGAAAAAGTTCTACAAAACAATGAAATGATATCCCAAATGAGAATTAAATAAAATAAGTCTAATAAGTTAAAACTTGAAATTCTTATCTAAAGTTTAAATTCCTTATTTAAAATAAAATAAATGTCTTATCTAAAATTTTCAAATTTTATCTAATAAAATAGATTTAAAGGACAACTTATAATAAAAATAATATGAAAATCGCACCAATCTTAACCTCTTAGTTTCTTTGTCCTTTTTTTCAAAATCTTTAATTTCATCTCTCTCTTTTTAATGGGCTATTTTTAAAATTTTGAAATAAATTGAATTATAATTCAACCATTTAATTCAAGACTTAATTTGATTAATATTTTATCTCAATTGAATTGATTTGATAATTAATTATAAATCTTCTCAAATAAGCTGATTGGTCCAATTTAGTTTTCTCAATATAATTTATAAAACATTCTTAATTTAGGGTAAAAGCTCAATTTGATCCATAAATATTTTTTGATTTATCAATTTAATCATTATTTTTTTTTTTTACTCAAATGAACTCTCTATATGTTACAAATCAGTATATTTTCACTATGTAATTTAACTAACTATTAATCACCATTAGTTATAAAGTAAAAATGGGTAAATTCATAAAATATAGGGGTAAACCAAAAAAAATTACAAATACACTTTTAATTTTTTTTAACTCAAATACACCCCATTTCTTTATGACCTGGTCGACTTTTAACCCTATGACAAATAGTGTTATTTGTTATAAGATGACAAACTAATTCATAAAGTACATAGGGTGTATTTGAGTCAAAAGAATAGTTCAAAGGTTAAAATATCAAATTATGAAAAATTTAAGGGCTGAATTGAACTTTTATCTTTTAATTTACAAATAATTATATATACCTAAGTTTATTATACAAAAGTTTTCGTATAATATGTGTAACTTTTTTGAAGTTGCCAAGTAAATCTAAACTCAATCCCACAAGTGTAAGTAATAAATCTAAAATTGAATTAATAGTCATAAACGATAAAAAGTCACTAGAGACCATTGATTGTGATAGTTTGGTAGAACAAAAATAACTATTAAATATATATTATCACAAAATCATACGAAGAACACCCAATTCACTTGTGTCTCTTGAAATGGAGTCTAAATATATAAATATGATTCATTCAGGTATTCTTCGAACTTAATTGAATATATATCAAGACATTTGTTTACCCACTTATTTGGTAAACAAGATAATGACTGCCATTACTTCATGAAGATAATATTGTCCATTTGGTCGATAGCACAAGAACCATCCCAAAGGGTAAATCCCACTCATAGCCAAGCTTGTGCTCTAAGCCCTCTTCAGTCTGCTTCCATGGCACCCAATTGGCTGAAAACTGAGCTGCCAATCTACACTAGGGTTGAATGGATATCTGAAAATCCCCAGTCGAAATCACCATTCAATCTATCACAAAGTTACATAAATGTAAATGAAAATGAGAACAAATATTATAGATGGATCCATGAAAGCAACAGGCCTGAGGAAAAGTTCTGGGTTTTCTGAGTTCTACAATATTCTGTCACCTCAACATCAAAACAAATGAAGAACAATGGAACATTGAGGAAGCTCAAGAAAGCAGCATTGTACACAAGAATCAAGCATAATGGGGCTGAACCTAGGTTGGAGATGCAGTTAGAGAGCTGGAAATTTTGCAGAAAAGAAGGGACCCTTATGACAGACGAAGTTTAGCGGCTCTGCTTAGGCCGGGAGCCTCTCGTCGGTTTAATTAACCTTAGGATTTCAATAAAGTATTTCCAGCTTTTGCTGAATCCTATGCTGGGTTGAAATGGCTCTTTCCCCTAATGGTTTCGAGCAAAACCATGCCAAAGCTAATATAGACCGCAATGCTCTAATGAGAGTTCCTAAAGCAAAATCTTCAGCCTTGGCTTGGTGATGTTTGACAAGCAGCATGTTTTTCGGGTTTCATCAGTGGATGATAATAACTCAAATCATCTGGCAGCTCCCATAATCCACTCATCCAAAGACTGATTTGCCATTTACCTGTAAGCCAGAAGACTATCAGAACCCATTATAGAAGCCCTTGAGATTGATCGAGTGGTAACTTCAGTTTGAGATTATCTCTTACCTTGACACTTTCCTGTTTCTTAATTGCAATTTCAGTCGCATCTGCATTTCCTTAGCAAAGTGAACCAAGCCACCCCGGCCAAGTAGATTGTTGCAATCTGAAGATCCTTGTAACTAAACCAGATGGGGAAGCAAGATAAATCCTCAAAGAAATTCTGGTGCCATGGTCCATGGAATCTGGGAATAGCAGCCATCCTCTCCCATGACATCTTTGAAAGATCCTATCTCTTTTGTTCTCCACTGGAATCTGAGTCCCCAAAGACGCAAGCAACTGGCAAATAAGAAGATTGTAGCACCTAAGATCAGCATTGCCAGCAAGTGGTTCTGACCGTCGTTTCTTGTTTCCATCAGGGTTTAGCCTTTGGCCGGCATCATTAGTTAACTTAATGTAAGAAAGCAACATAGAAGATCTGTTCTGCAGGTACTAGCTTCCTGTTTATCAAAACAGAAAGCAATTTCCAGAGTTTTTCTCCATAAATAACATGATAATTAAACAGTTACAAGTGCACGCATCCTCGCAAACTTTGAAATAAAAGCTGGTATGGAGGGCAATGAAACAAAGAACAACGTAATCAAATTTATCCTCCATATGTAATAACTCAACCAACCTGTTTGAGCTATTGCAACTCAGAATGGTGCTGCATTGCGGGCAGGGTATCTCATATCCGATACTTGAAATGCATGATGAGAAGGACCCCGTTCCAGTGTGCTCTATGGCATGATGAGAAGGACCCTAGTTCCAGGGTACGTGAAATGAAGCTGCACTAACAAATCTACCGTTCTGAAGACTATGGCATTATCATAAACCCATCATATACCAAAAAATCTATTTTCCTGCAGGGCATCGGTAGACCATGCTATACCTCTTTCTTCCTCGAAGTATACATTACCAATTCACTTTCCAAAATGAATTACATGAATCAAATCAGGCCAATATTGAGCCTGGAGTAGCAGAGAATGCAAGAGCCAAATTTGATTTCTAAGAGAAGAACAATTCATTAGAATATAAATCATATTGGCCCCTCTGACGCTGGATAAATACAGCCAATTGCTGCAACAATGGCTAGACCTTTCAGTCATAAGGATGATGATGAGATTCAACACAATAGGTAGGATTACTAGAGAATTAGGTGAGTTTCTGCTATATTGCGACTCTCAACTACAAGGAAAACAATGGAAATAAGCAACAAAACTGGGCATTCGAGAGGCCCAGGACTCTCCTGCCAGAAAACTCTAAATTCTTCACACCTTCTCTCTCTTCTAACCTCCTTTTTATAGGTTGTTCATGCACATGCTGATTTGTTACACAAACCAGCCAAGTGCCTATTCTACCCCTGGCGCACATGCTGGTCGTTACTCCCTCTCGCGGTGTCCCCCATATTCCCTTGATTCTTGTTACGCCTTTGGTATGTTTGCAGTATCGGTGGCCTAACATTACTCTCCTCCCCAACTTTCACCTTGTCCTCAAGGTGGAAAGAGGGAAATTGCTGCTGAATCAGGCTATAAGGCTCCCAAGTGGCTTCCAAATGAGGTAACCCCTTCCACTAGAGTAGGACATCCAATCCCCGTAAATTACTTCCTGTTCCTGGCCTGACCCCCAGCACCGCCTCCGGTTCCACCAACATTTCCAATTCTGCACTTAACTGATTAGGAATCTCCATAGTGGCTTGCAACACACCTTTGGCTTCTCGTAGCTGGGACACGTGGAAGACTGGGTGAATGCTGCAGTGTGAAGGCAACTTTAACTTATAAGCTACAGGCCCAATTTCCTTTTCCACTTCAAATGGACCATAGAATCTAGGAGCCAACTTCTCATTGGATCGACCAGCCAATGTCTTTCGCTGATAGGGTCTTAATTTCAATTAAACTAAGTCCCCAACCTTAAACTTCACTGCTCTTCTTTTCATATCAGCCCCCTTCTTCATTACTACCTAAGCCCTTAATAGTTGTGCCTTGAGTTCCTCCAAAATGTGATCTCTTTCAACTAGTTGTTGCTCCACTACTAAAATAGGAGTGGATCCCATTTCAACCCTCAATATGGCTGGCGGTTCTCGCCCATAAACGGCCTGGAATGGGGTAATTCTCGAGGCTGTATGGTACAAAGTGTTGTACCAAAGTTCAGCCCAAGGCAGCCACACAAACCAAGCTTTAGGTTTAGAGGAAGCAAAACAGCGAAGGTATGTCTCCAATGTCCTATTCAGCACCTCCGTTTGTGGATGGTAAGTTGTGCTGCGGTGGCGCCTGGTGCCTTGGAGGCGGAGCAACTCCTCCCAAAACTTGCTCATGAAGATCTTGTCTCGATCGGATACAATGGACCTGGGGAAACCATGAAGCCGCACAACTTCCTTGATGAAAATGCCTGCCACCTCTCCAGCTGTAAAAGGGTGTTTAAGCCCGATAAAATGCCCATACTTACTGAGTCTATCTATTACCACCAAAATCGAGTCCATTTTGCCCCGACCTTGGTAAGCCTTCGATAAAGTCCATAGCAATGTCGTCCCAAATTTGGTTTGGGATAGGAAGGGGCTGCAGGAGCCCTCCTGGCTTCAAGGCTAGTACCTTGTTTTGTTGGCAGACAGCACAATGACTCACATATCTATGGATGTCCCTCTTCATACCTGACCAGTATACACTGGCTGCAATCCTCTTGTAGGTTTTTAAGAATCCCGAGTGCCCTCCCACCTTCCCATCATGTCCCTCATGTAAAAGCAATGGAATGAGAGAAGAGCCCTTCGGTAGGTACAGCCTACCCTTGTAAAGGAGGTGGCTGTCCACCAGCTGGAAATGGGGTCTAGAAGTAGGATCAAGCTGGAGATCCTTGACCACCCCTTGCAGCCACTCATTTTTTTCTACTTCTCGAGCTAGCTGATCAAGTTGGAGAACCTGAGGGACGGTTAATGTTAAGAGGGCAGCAGAGTGGCTGATGCGGGACAAACCATCTGCTGCCTTGTTTTCTAGTACAGGCCTATATTGAATTTTGAAATGAAACCCCATTAACTTGAGCATCCACTTCTGATATTCTGGGCTAACCAACCTTTGCTCCATCAGAAATTTGAGGCTCTTTTGGTCGGTCCTAACCACAAACTTTTGTCCCAACAAATAATGCCGCCACTTTTGCACCGCAAATACAATGGCCATCAATTCTCTCTCATAAACTGATTTCCACTTCCCCAACTGATTAAAGGCATGACTGAAATAGGCAATAGGTCTATGATCTTACATTAAAACTGCCCCCATACCTTGTCCAGAAGCATCCGTCTCAACCACAAATGGCTTGTCAAAATTCGACAAAGCCAAAACAGGCAGAGATACCATGGCAGCCTTGAGCCGTTGGAAAGCTTGCTCAGCTGCCTCATCCCAGAAAAAATTGTTCTTTCGAAGTCGCTCCGTGAGAGGCCATGCTATCCTGCCATAATCCTTAACAAAGCGCCGATAATATCCCGTGAGACCAAGGAAACCACGCAATTCCTTCAATGTGATGGGAATGGGCCAATCTAACATAGCTTTTATCTTACTACAATCAGCTGAAACCCCTTGCTATGATATAATGTGGCCTAAGTACTCAATTTCCAGTTGTCCAAACAAACACTTCTTCCTATTCGCAAATAGTTGGTTAGCTGCCAGCACTTCCAGAACACAACATAAGTGTTGTGCATGCTGTTCAAAATCCTTGCTGAAAACTAATATGTCATCAAAAAAGACTAACACAAAACGCCTCATTTGCTCCCTAAAGATGTCATTCATCAGCGACTGGAACGTGGCTGGCGCGTTAGTCAATCCGAAAGGTATTACGAGGAACTCGTAATGGCCTTCATGCATCCGGAAGGCTGTCTTGGGAATGTCCTCAGCTCTAACGCGAATTTGATGATACCCAGATTTAAGGTCGAGTTTGGAAAAGACCTTGGCCCCATGAAGCTCATCCAACAACTCCTCAATCACTGGAATTGGAAACTTGTCGGGCACGGTCACCTTATTCAAAACCCTATAGTCCACACAAAAACGCCACCCGCCATCCTTCTTCTTGACAAGCAAGACCGGACTAGAGAAAGGGCTGGAACTTGGTTGTATAATCCTCGCTGCTAGCATCTCTCCTACCATCTTCTCAATCTCGTTTTTCTGTAGGTAAGGATAACGATAGGGCCGCACACTAACCGGTACCGTGCCTGGTAGTAGGTTGATTGCATGATCCTTTTTTCTGGAAGGAGGCAACCCTTCAGGTGTTGTGAACACCTCCTCAAACTCCGTTAACACCTCTTTTAGGAACAGTGGAACCTCTACCTGATTGCCATGGTATTTAGCTGCCATCGTTCCCAGTTCAAGCAACATTCCTTCTCCATTCTCCTTGAAGGCCTTCATCATAGCCTTCAAAGATACCAAGCTTTTGCTCAAGCTGGGATCTCCTTGCAAGGTCACGACCAATCCCCCAACCTGAAACTTCATAGTCAAAGCCTTCCAATCCACTCTCATCTTCCCCACTGCTGCCAACCACTTCATCCTAAGGATTACATCAGAACTACCCAACTCCAAGGGCAAAAAATCCTCCACGATTTGTAAGTTTTGTAGGTGCAATTTCACCCCCTTGCAAATGCCGGCCCCTTACACCGCCATTCCTGTCCCCATGATCACCCCATATCCGGTAGTTTTTGTTCGTGGCAACCCCAACCGTTGCACCAGTTCTGCAGCTATAAAATTGTGCGTCGCCCCTCCATCAATAAGTACTACCACTGGTTGCCCTTCTATATCCCCTTGCAGCTTCATTGTTTGCGATGTTGTCAACCCCACCACTAAATTCATGGAGAGTTCTATGACCTCACTGCCATGCCCAACTTCCCCTTCTTCTTCTCTTCCATCTCTTGTTTCCACCTCGGCTCCTTCCTCTTCCCTTTCTTCATCATAAATCATCATAACGTGCAGCTCCTTGTTCTTGCATCTGTGGCCAACTGAATATTTCTCATCACAACGAAAGCATAATCCCTTTTCCCTTTTGGCTTTCCACTCGGTCTCACTGAGTCGTTTAAAAGAGCCATTGCTGCCACTACTAGCCACTGGCATCTTGTTGCTCACCTGACCAAAGACTCTTGAATGAGGAGTCGGGCTTATTGATTGTATGGGAGGGGGTCGAACAACATTGATTGTAGAGTGGATAGGGAAATTGCTCCTCGCTAGTTCGAACGCCCTACTGCAGCTGAGCATGGCTGCATTTTTATCCTCGATACACTGCGCCATCATCATGATCCGATCCAACCCCCTAGGTTGCAGTACCTTGATCTCAGCCTTGATTTTTGGCTTAAGGCTGTTGATGAAATGGCCCTCCAAAAACGCCTCAGAGATGTCCGACACTGGCACGGCCAAAGTCTTGAACATCAGCCGGTAATCCTTGACAGCACCATCTTGTCGTAGAGCCAGGAACCTCTCCTTTAGCGACCCCTCTTGAGTCGAATGGAATCGGTTGAGAATTCCCTGCTTGAGCCATTCCCAACTGTGGATCCCCCTGTGCCTAGACTCCCACTCGAACCAAGTGAGGGCCCCTGCCTCGAAGCACAATGTTGCGGACTCGATCTTCTCATCATCGGATAGCTAGTTGATCGCAAAGTACCTCTCCGCCCTGAAAATCCAGTCGTCCGGGTTGTCTCCCACGAAGGTTGGCATTTCCAGTCGCCGACCTCTCCCTTCCTGACGCCATGCAGCACTCATGCTTCCCTCCATTCCTTGGTTCATGCCGCCTCCCGGGATCACTTCGGAATCTGGGGTAAACTCTGTTGGCCATCCACTCCCATGGACCTTAGCCTTACTCTCCCGTTCTTGTTCGTCCCACCTTGTTCGCAGGATGGCGAACTGCTCGAGCATTTCTGCTACATTACGGTTTATGGTTTGAATCTCTCCCCTCATCGTGTCTACCTTCTCCTCCAGGTCCCCCACCCTCTCGGTTAGGTTCACCATGGTGATCGACGAATGCTCTGATACCAAATTGATGAGATTCAACACAATAGGTAGGATTACCAGAGAATTAGGTGAGTTTCTGCTATATTGCGACTCTCAACTACAAGGAAAACAATGGAAATAAGCAACAAAACTGGGCATTCGAGAGGACCAAGACTCTCCTGCCAGAAAACTCTAAATTCTTCACACCTTCTCTCTCTTCTAACCTCCTTTTTATAGGTTGTTCATGCACATACTGGTTTGTTACACAAACCAACCAAGTGCCTATTCTACCCCTGGCGCACATGCTGGCCGTTACTCCCTCTCGCGGTGTCCCCCATATTCCCTTAATTCTTGTTACGCCTTTGGTATGTTTGCAGTATCGATGGCCTAACAGATGATTGACAAACACATGGACACATCAAGCAAAAAAAGGAACCCAGCAATTCCATGGCCATACAAAGAACTTGAACTAATTTTCCCATTGAAGGAGGAGATACTCGCTAATTGAAAAAGATTAGATTAACTATAAACTAGCTATTTATAGAAAAATCATAAAGTCACTGAACTGCATAAACTAGCAAAACACTAATCTAACTCTCAGGATGACAGCGTGCTTAAGAGGCCACAACTGCCTTAAACTAGTCGGACAAAGATAAAAGTTCAGGGCAGTTAGCCTAATGTGCGTACAAATACAAGCCTGTAAATACATTTGTCCGTTTTTTTTCATTCTTTCCTTTTTTTTACCCTCCAACTTCTGGTCAATCAGAGAGCCCAAAAGTGAATAAATGATCTTAGAGTGAATCAAATACATTTTGCTCAACATTGATCTTCTGTTATAAAATGGAAATTTCTAAACCAAATGCACATATTAGCATGCTAAATACTCCTCAAGGAACAAACCAAAAGCCAGCCAAATTTTGTGAACAAGAATTGGTTTAGTGGTTATGGTTTGAACTTTGAGGTGGGGTATTTGATACCTAATACAGCAACGAAAGCTCACCTGAACAATTCTTTCCAGCTTTATATCTTACAAAAACAAATTCTACTACAATACAGTGCTCCTCATTTATGACAAAGCAGCTTGTGACTTTATCTTTGGAATTGCACCATTGAGTTTTCTCCTGTGTCCTCTTTCCAAATGAATTCAATGGGCATTGCTTTTAAATCAAATATTCAATTGTTCAATACCTAGAAGTCTAGAACTCAATAGTTGAGGGATGCAGTGTTGATCAAACCTATTTTCATCAGAGTTTCAAAATTTTTGGGTAGATTGAAGCACATAGACACATCAAGAAGGCTGCAGCCAGTAAACTCCTAGTAAATAAGTGATTAATGATCTGAATCATATTCTTTGCAGCATCAAGAAGATAGTAGTAGTAATAATAGTAATAAAGAACCCTCAGAATTGCCTCTGGAGTTATAGAAACTGTTCAATTTGGATCACTAGAAAATACTCTTGTTTTTGGAGTATGTTCAAATTTTTCTTTACTTCTACACTTTCAAAATTTAATGTGAATGGACCAACAAGTTTGTCTTGAGCAACAATACGTTACTAAAAAGGCATCTCTACTGAATAAAAAACTCCTTGCTTTGCAAGGGTCGGAGGAGAGTTATATCTGTACGCAACTTTTCCCTCTTCTTTGGGGGAGAGTTATATTTGTATGCAACTTTTCCCTCTTCTTTTTTTGGTTTTACAAAGAGACTATTTCTACAATTTGATCCCATGATCTTCCGTTTACAAAGAAACAACCTTATCATTACTACCACGGCTTGCCTTCAAACCATGACCTTCACATCACTATAAACTAAAATTTTGTTGATAGCTTGATTAGATTTAGAACTATCATAGCAAAATTTATGAGCAATCTGTCAATAGAGACGCAATTTTGTTATCTAAACTTAAACCTAACTTTTACTTGCAACAGCCAAATGATATTTTTTTTGGCAAACAGTAGGCCTCAAAGATCTTTTTGTATGTGCAGTCCTTTGTTTCAGTCAATTCCTTGTCAAAGATGCTAAATTTTTAATAGCCAGACAGCCAGCTAAACCACTAGTCTTCGTTTGGCTATCACTATCAATTCAACCAAGCCGGCTAAGTTGGCTAGTTCGAACATACAGAACCATAGAGCCAATGACAAGGAAGTTAGCAGGAAGGTCCTCATACAGCCACACATCTACAGCTGGGATATTCCAGCTTTCCAATTTCCTCTCAAATCTGATGAGCAAGAACCAGCTTCCTACATCAACCAAAATACTTAACAATAGTAACATTCAGGAATTTCATTCTTTTCTGCTCCTAATTTTCTTTTCTCCTGCATTATTACACTTTGATCTTCGTGCCTTGTCCACCTAAATTTTCTTAGTTTTCCCCCCCGGCTTAATTCTAGCAGTGATTAAAAACTAATTACTACTTAGCAAACAAAAAACTAATTACCATATATCAAGATGAAAGGCTCCTTTCCATCTACACTGAGCAAACCACGACACCCCAAAGAAAAGAAAGTTCCTTCTACACCAAGTAGTTGAATTTTTCAAGGTTTTTGATAAGTGTATATTTGGTATTGTTACGAAATTTTTACTGTGGCAGAGAGCATTTTTGTAAAATCCCTTTAGCAAGAATATATAGTTGATCTGGAAATTATTTTAATTTTTGTTTCTACGTTGTTCTACAGCAAAAGTTCCAAATTACTAATACCCTTTTCCCAGCGGAACCTCATGTTTCTGCTTCTCCTCCACAATAAAAAACAAAAAATGTTTTTGCTATCATGCAAAAACATTTTTTTGTTATCAACTCACATGAAGTGTAGAAGAATTCTTTTATTTACTCAAAAATTATTTAAAAGCGCTTTTCTGCCAACCCTAGCACAACCAAAATAGGCCGCAAGTAGAGGGGAAACGATCATATTGTGGAAGCTCTAGTGGTTTAAATGTGTACTTATCTCCACTACTTAGACCAAACAAGGATAAGGTAACCTTGCTGGACCATTCCATAAACACAATCAAACAAAGAAGATGAAGACAAGGAATGATGCGTGAAAAAACTATTATTATTATTACTATTTACGCTCTCTCGTACAACTCAACTGCAAAAAGTGAGAAAGGATAAAGCATAGCTATTCTAGTATAGAATTACCACAAAGGTTGAAAGAGAGCAAGAGAGAACCGAAGGCAGAGAAAGAAAACTGGTCAAAAAAGGGGTTATTAGCTATTATACAAGAGAGATCAAGGCAAAAGGAGAGACTCTAAGAAGCAGCAGCTATGGGTGGGGGTGGAGGATGGGCCGCATGAAACAAACTTGGTCGTGACAAGTTGACATTAGTTTCTTCCCTTTCAACAACATCATCTTCATCACCTCCTCCTTCTTCATCCTCCTCCGCATCCCACAGGAACCGGGCATAGGAAGCCAAAACATAACTGCAGCATCAAAACCAATTTAGTATAAATAAAAGCGTTTTCAATGCACGAGACTAAAGTCTTGGGAAAGTGAGAATTGGGAAAGTGTCGTGTTTATCTCACCAGTCATCAGGGGAGGCTTTTACTGCCTGATCAAAGTAGCTCTCGGCCCGAGAGGCATCCTTATGGGTCTGCCATATCAAATCAGCATAGAGTGACAGTACATTTCCGTCACTTGGGTTTGCCAGAATTGCTCTCCCGCAATACTCCTCTGCTTTTACATAGTCTCCTCGTACCTGTTTGTTTCCCAGTACCAAATCAACTCATTAGAAAAAGATTAACTTGCACGTATTCACGATGGCTATGGATTCTCTTCGACAGAAAAAAAGAAAAAAAATTGAAACTTTCTTTAAGAGCATACCTCTTTCAAGAACCTGGCATAATTGCCAATAAGGAGAGCGTTTCCAGGGTTTGCCTCGATCATTTTCTGATAGAACAAGTCCGTATTATCACTTCCACGATCGGAATCCCCATCGCCGCCATTACCGCCGCCCGCGCCCCCACCGATCCAACACCCGCCGGCGCCGTTTCCACCGCCCGCCACAAAAGCACATCCCTCTTCCACGGCTACCGCATCCAGCCGCGACTCCAATACCCGGCCCAGGCTTCCAGATCCGACCTCTCTCTCCTCCACCGCGGCAAGCGGTAACCTAGAACCCAGAGACAAGATCCGACCAGAGTACTCTGAACCGGATGCTGAACCCGTTTCTCCACCCTCCTCCTCTTCTTCTTCCACCGCGATCGCCGAAAACCCGATTGAAGGCCTTCGTTTGGAGACTGAAAGGTCCCGCAGATCGCTCTCTGAAAGCGCTCGGGTCATGTTCTTCTTCGCCGGGTCCTCGTTATGGGGCAGCAGGTTTAGCCGCAACGACACCAATGAGACGACGGACGATCGGGCCTTGGGAATCAGGAGCGCCCCTTCGTGCTCCGGCGATGCTGAAGGCTGAAGCCACGAATCCAGCACCGGCGTCGACGAGCTCCGGAGAAGCATTCTTCCTCACAAAATCAATATGGAAACGAAGACTAGAAACCGTATGTACACGTACGTTAGTGATAGACAATGGAGAGAGAGAGAGTTCTCGGCGACATGGCTTGTTTTCTGAGCGAGCTAGTCTTTGCAGCTTTATAGGACGAGAAAAGGAAGGCTTCAGATCGGATCAGAGCCGTTGAATTTCCCCACCAAACAAATTTGTTTAAATTACTATCGACGACCCACAGTTCTTCATGAATAGACGATAATATCTCTCAAATATCTAAAATTGTAGAAATACCCAGGCAAGGTTAAACGCTAAATGACAAAATCAAAATTGTTTTTTTTTTTTATTCTTCTTCGAGATGTTTTGGTGACTTTGGCTTTCTTTGACACAAGATTCTTTTTGTCAAATCAAAAATAAAATAATATTGATTTATCATTTGTTATCGCTCGTAATTAATTTATAATTTAATTAATAATTTAAGATTTTATTTTTATGGGCATAGTTGAGTTACAAATGAAAAAGTTGTAAAATTATGTTGGAGACTGTCAATGTGAGATCAATTGTTAAAAGAAGCAAAAATTTGTATTTTTCTGAGAATTATTCTTAGTAAGTCAATGAATGCAACTTCAAAAAATAAAAAAAATTTAGTCACCCATATCCCTAACTTATTTCCTTCGTGATGACCCTAAGACGGGTTCGACGGGACACGAGTGATAATGCATAATCTAAAAAAAAATAATTTGAGATTTCTTAATTATAATTTACTTTTGAGATGGGGTGCCAGTGCCAATTCAGAAAACTAAGCGGCAGTAGTGTAATTTCGTAAACAAGTTTATAGCATGCCTAGCACGTGACATTTTATGATTTTCGTTCGCACTTCGCTGCACGGAGTCGGCTTAGGACGGAACCAACCGCTACGCGGTCGAACGGTGACCTTTCGGGCGGGCCCACTTCCCAGGAGACTCCGGACCTATCGTAAACGACTATTTTCGAGCATACCGCAAATGGACGGTCCGGATTCCATCAATCACGTGAAGGCCTCGCGCTTGGTGTGGCCGGCCCCGAGAGCGATTGGGGCTTGGTAAAAGCATGGTTCGATCGGGTCCGTGAACATACCCGAATATTGGATCCACGTCTAAGACGGAATATGAATTTTCGGAGTGCCGGTGGGGAATGGGCCCTGGATGTTGGAAATATCTACGGAAGTGCCACCGGTTGGTTTCCAGTGGCTCGGAATAGTCGGGTCGGGGGCAATTGGGGATGGGCGTCGCTTTCAGATGAGTTGGGTGCTGTGAGGTGGACGGCCCTGTGCGCATGTTAGAGATTTGTGTAGGTCCCATAATATAAAAATCTCTTTGTCCTTTGCGTGCAAATGGATGGATGGCCGATTTCATTCTGGGCCGTTCTGGTCTTTTCATACCCACCTCTGACATTTACCTCTTGAAGATAAAGTGAATAAAAAATACACACTCTCTCTTCTTCTTTTAACTTTATATGATATAATATAATAAATAAACTAGAAAAGATCACCAGAGCTTCTAAGTGTGGATCTTTGGCATTTTTTTTTGTTTTGCCCGTCATGTAATCACTCTTAAAGCATGTCAAATAATATAAAATTTCATACGTTTAAGCCCGGAGATTATAACTAAGTAGGTTAAAATGGATATTTTATGGATATATTATATTATGTTAAATTATTAAATTAATATATATAATATTTTAAATATATTTAATTTAATTATATTATTATAATAATTTAAAATTTAATAATTTTATGTTAAATAATATATTTATATACTAAATTGTTCATGCACTTCAAATCAAGCATATTAATATTCACAAGTCTCTAATCGAGTGTATTAATATTAACGAACGTTTAATCAAACATATTCACTACCTTTAATGAATCAAACTTTACAGAGCTCAAGATCAATTCATTTATAAACCAAAATTTAAATTTAGGATTAAACTCATAGATTTTGTTGAGTTGAATGCTGGGCCAGTTGCTAACGGCTCAACTCATTTGCAATTCTATCAACTTGCAACTATTAAATTTAAAAATTTTAAAAATAATGTTAAAATATTAATACTCGCTCAACCATACATAAAGAGCAAAACACCCCACAAATGTGATAATCTAATCCGTTAGGTTTACTACATATTTTTTATTATTGAAGTCATTAATTAACTTTAAAGTATTGAAGACTTAATAAAGGGTCCTAACCCTACAATTTTTTTTATAAGTAGTCATGTCAAGATACATTGATGATTGATCTTAAGCATCATCAAGATTGGAAGGTAAAATTATTTTTTAATAAAAAATAATTAGACAAACAAAAATTTCATACCTAAAAAAATAATTCAATTTACGTGTCTCTTTTTTATTGGGTATAGATTATAATTATAAAAAATACAAATTAATCATGACAATGATTTTTTTTTTCTTTTTTTTAAACAGATAGAATGCCAATTTGATCACAAAAGACAAAGGGGAAGATCATTTGATTGGTCAAGTGGGAGTTCTCTAATCAATAAAATCATTTTATTGGTCAAGTGAGAGGTCTCCAATCAATTCAAATTGGACAGCTACAGACGTCTAAATCAACAGAAACCTCGACAATGGCAGCAAGGGCTGTGAGGGTTCTCCCATTCAGACTTTGATATGAAAAATCTTGTCTTTGCATTGGACCTCTTCAATTCAGAGAGAAGCATAGACTTTCCAAAACAACTACTTTGTGTGAAGGGCATCGCAGCATTTGGGCTTGGCTGGCGGGTGGCGGCTACTGGCTAGCAGTTGCCCTGAAAATGCGACCGCCACAGAGATAGAGAGAGAGAGAGAGAGAATGTCCCGTCGATATGATGTGAGGTAGAAAGAGTTGAATTTTGTAAATAAGAAAGAGAAATTGTATAAGAAGTCACTCCTTTTTCTAATAATAAACCTTTTAGAATTAAAATTGTACAATTATACCTATATGTTTTAAGTCCAAAATGAACAAAGATATCGGTAGTCATAAAGTATAAAGAATATGATACACAATACGAAAAGTATTATATAACATAAATAATGTATTATATGACATATTTTGATGTATATGATATTATTTTTTATATTGTATATTATGTAAAAATATAAATATTTATAGAATTTTAATTTATTATCTGCGTATGTTGCATGATGCTAACGTGAGGGCAATAGCGTTCACCTCTTTTTCCCTCTTATCAAGAAAGAAAAATAACAAATAATCAGCTCAAGTGTGAAATTATCTCTCATATATCAACATTTGATATATAATTTTAAATTTAAGAATAGAAAAGTTAGTGAATTGTTCTGTAATTACTTTGTATCATTCATAATATTATAATATTTAATAAATATTTTATCAAAGTATATATCCATCCTAGTTGTTATATGTGATTGGGTCATGAATATTTACTAATTAGAATCTAATCTAACTTGTGCCATTTTCTATCATAATTAAAAGATTTTGAATACAATTTTTTACTAATAAAAAAAACTCTAAACACAAGAGATATGAATTGCCAAGTGATTGGAACATTCGAACACATTTTTAAATTAATTTACATTACCCATTTCATAAATTTATCTTGCAATAGATGATTATCTTTATAATCATCTATTAGACCCGGATCTATATAACTAAAAAATCAAATAAATCACAAGAAACAAGATCATATCTCCCATGAGAAATTAAACCTAAACTTAAAGGACATATCCTGCATAATATATGGTCACAAACAACCACTTATTCTCTTGAATACTCCTTAACTTTTAGCACATTTTGTGTGGTATGTATGAGATCTGTTTACATGAAATTTATCTTGAAAAGAAGATTTGAATGGGGAGCATTTCATTTGCATTGCCAGCCAGCCAATCAGAAACCCATTGGTCAGGTTTCCCAAATTGCAATGGATGATGTCTTAAAAGCAAAAAATGGACAACGGGCTCACTCGATGGAGAAGATGATGGCCTGTCACAACTCGCCAGTCACACTTGTGGGCGTCCCCGCGCGCCTGAGTTTTAACTACAACTCCAAGCTTCTTATATCATGTAATTTTTCTTCCCAATATTTTGACCCATTAAGAAAACTTGGAGCTGTAGTCAAAACTCAGGCGGGGACGCGCACCTGTGACTGGTGAGTTGTGACAGGCCATCATCTTCTCCATTGAGTGAGCCCATTGTCCAATGGGCGTCTGATTTGGCTGGCTGGCTGGCAATGCAAATGAATGCTCCCCATTCAAATCTTATTTTCAAGATAAATTTCATGTAAACAGATCTCATACATACCACACAAAATGTGCTAAAAGTTAAAGGGGTATTATTCAAGAGAACAAGTGGTTGTTAGCGAGCATATATCATATATGTCTTTTAAGTTTAAGTTTAATTTCTCATGGGAGATAATGATCTTGTTTTTTGTGATTTATTTGGTTTTTTTAGGTTATATAGATCCGAGTCTAATAGATAATTATGATTTTACTTGTTTTATATGTTTTAAAACACGTAAATGACTTGATAAATCATTTATAAGAGAATTTTATGAAACAAGCAATGTAAATTAACCTAAAGATGTGTTGGGGTGTTCCAATCACTTGGTAACTCATGTCTCTTGTGTTTAAAGTTTTTATTTTTTTGTTAGCAAAAAAACATATTCAAAATCTTTTAATAATTAGTACATATTCATGACCCAATCGCATATACTTCATTTATTTTAAGATAAAATATTTATTAAATATTCTAGTAATTGTAAAAAAATTCACTGATTTTTCTATTATTAAATTTGTAAATTATATCAAATGTTGATACGAGAGATAATTTCACACATGAAGTGATTGTTTTATTATTTTTTCTTTCTCGATAAGATATCTATTTGGTAATTCTTCCCATAAAATGTTAGGAAAATTTTATAAATAAATATTTAACTGAATTAAATTGGGAACAAAAAAAGTTACACATGCTAGAAGTTGCATTAAGTTTTACTTAGGAATGACGATAATTAAAAATAGAAAAAGAACTTTGCTACCTCTTAGTATTGTCAAAAAATTTGAGCCTATAATACTTTATCAATTATAATTATTTTTATTTTTAAATCAACCTTATCTATCAATGTGTGTGTGTTTTTAATAGTAATTTGAAATGTGGGCATCAACGTGATGGGACAAAAATGTGGCTGCCAACGTTAGCATAATGAACTAAGCACTCTATAGTGCAAGTCCATGACTCAACACGATCACTAGTGTGAACTGGCATTCTGGGTTTGGCCCAGTCCATGGCGTTGAAATTTTAAATTTATTTCTAAACTTACTCACTAGAGCTAGGGTTGCAATCGAACCAATTTGAATTGAGTTTTGTTAAATTTAGACTTAACTTGATGAGTCAATTTTTAAGCGAGCTCGAGCTTGATTTGTTAAAAGGTTAATGAGCTGAAAATATGAGTTTGAGGGTCTGCTGGCTCACCCAAGCTTGGGATTGAGGAGCTTCTAGCAAGCTTGGGCTCGGGTTTGAATTTGTTAGAATTATTTTTTAAAAATTTAATAATCTAATATGTAAATAATCAAAAAATATAAATTTAGATCAAAGTTGATAATTAATAAATATAGTATCAAGTTGATAATTAATAAATATAGTATCAACATGATAAATAATTAATAATAATTTTATATTAAATAATATATTTATAAAAGAATTTGTTCATGAACTATTTATAAATTTCTAATTGAACATATTTACAAGTTTCTAATTGTCTAATCGAACATATTTAAAAGCTCTAGTATCTGATGCATCAGATACTAGAGCTTTCTAAATTATCATTGCCATCTCCAATAAAGAATCATCATTTATAGCATATTAATGCCATCATTTAAATTTGTAAATTATATAATGTAAAATTATTTACAAAATTAACAATAAATTACACACACAATCTCAAACTTGCACGATGATGCATTTGATTTTAAGTAATGGCCAAATTTATTTTATATGTAGCATTTGTAAATGGGTGTGTGTTATCAAATATTTTAGAAGTGTGAAATTCTCTATATTAGTAAGATTAATTTCATCTGTTACATTCATTAAAAAATAAAAACTAATAGCTCGTTTGGTACACAAATAAGAAGATGATATCTTATCACCTAATATGACATAAACATGTTTGGCATTTAAATTATAAATGATAGCTTAAGCCTAATATTATTTATATGACCTCTTTTCTAAGTATTATATAATCTAAATTTTGACGGAATTAATTTTAATTTCTATGTAAAATTGATAGTTTTACCCTATGTTACATGGAAACACCTCATAGAAGTCGTTTTCTCGTTTTTAAAACGTTTTCTATTCTCATTTTAAACTTTATTTATACATATTTTTTTATAAAAATATTTGTTTCAACGTTTCCGTTTCCTATCAAAAATATTTCTCATTTCCATGCAACATAGGTTTTACCCTCTCTTTTTATTAAATATTAGAATAAAACAATCTTCTCTTTTGCTTGAAGTCAAGTTACATACTTTACTCATAATTTATTATATCAAATATGGATATGATTAATTTAAATTTATACCTCCTTAAAACTTAGTATATCAAACATGTCATAGAATGAGAATTGATTTGTTACTCGTGTTTGACAATCTTTTGTCAAACGTGGACCCCAGAGGGGGTGTTTCATGGGATGGGGTGAAAAGGGTAGGGTAACACTCGTGTTGGGATGGGGCTAAGACTCGCGTTAGGCTACATATTTTGATCATAGAATTATTTAGATAGAAAGAAGAATAATACTCTCAGAGTCGAGCTCCAACTTTTATTTCTTTTATGTCGTGATTCTTTATTCTCTCTTTTGTCTTGTTTTTGTGCGGCTATAGGTTTGTTTTGTTGTTGTTGTTGCGATTTTTTGTTTTTGGTTGCTTAGGATATATCTTAACGTAAATTATTTATTAAAAAAAACTTTATCACATCTAAACGATCGGTGGTATTCTAAAATGTCTACTCTCTCTAATCTTATGTATTTCTAGTAAGTTTCATCTCTCTTCACTTGAATAGACTTTATTCTCTTCATATTGTTTTCAATTTTCAAAAATAGTAAAAATATGTTTAATTTTATATTTTTAAAAATAAGAAAAAAATTATAAAAAAATTTAAAACAATAAAAAATTATTTTAACTATTTTCTATCACAAATATGTATGTTCAAAATTTTTAAACTACAAAAAATACTATAAAAATATATTTTTAGCCATCTTAAAATAGTCATTTAAAATATAAAATTAAAAATAAATTTAAAATTTAAAACTATAAACTGAAAGTCTGAAAGTGAGCAAATCTGACAAGACCAAGGAATAAGAGAGACGGGTCATGCTATTAGTACATCATTTATGTACATCTTGAATTATACAAGACACATAAATAACAAAAATACCCCTTACCTTAGTGTGCCTCACCACCTTGGGTGAGGGTATTTTAGATATTGATACATCATTGTATAGTTCAAGGTGTATATAATGATATATCAATAGCATTTTTTTAAGAGAGACACATTATACTATCTTAAAATTAAGTCATGCTACTTGTACATCATTTATGTATATTTTGGGCTACACAATGCACATAAATGACATAAATACCTCTCGCTTCAGTGTCTTAAGTGAGTGCATTTTAGACATTAAAACATCATTATATAATCTAAGATATACACTATGATGTACTAATAGCATTTTTCCTTAAAATTTGATGAAGAATTAACACACTAATGGTTTAAGATACTCAAAAATATTCTATTAAAAGATCTAAGACAGCTTCATTAATTATTTCATGGTCAAATTAACCCCTAAACCATATAAAAAGTCACCACTCAGCTAATAGAAGGGCTCAGGACTGGATCTAGGTGACCACTAATGTGCTCTCTTTCTTTCTTTTTTGTTTTTTTGTTTTTTTTTGTTTTAATTAAGCAGGCGAATACCACCAATGTGCTTTCAGATTATGGAAGAAATTAATTTAGTTGCAGCTATCGGACAACAGAATTCAGAGAACCATGAGAGCCAATTAACTTACACTTCATCAAAGAGCAGCATCATCCGTATATATGATGAAGGTGAAATCATCAGCAGATCGAACTCTTCCCATGATGATCTGATGAACAGAACGGCTTATGCTTATGCAGGCCAGGATGGATGATAACAGAACCATATATCAGAAGATACATAATATATATATATATATATATAGAGAGAGAGAGAGAGAGAGAGAGAGAGAGAAACTCAAGGCTTTGAATAGTGCTGAAGAATTGGGAAATTAATAAAGATCTGAGGACGTAGTGACGAGTTGTCTTAATTAGGAAGCTTCCTTTGACTGAGCTGCAGGCGCCTTGTCTTCTTTCTTCTGCTCAGGAGCAGCGGCCTTGGCCGCCTTCTCCTTTGGCTTGCCTTTCTGGGGCTTCATGAAGCAGAAGCACGAGCAGCATGGGCACTGGAACAAGAACTTCATCTCTCTCTCTCTCTGTGGATGTTGTGTGAGTGTGCGTGTGTTTGCGCAAAAGTGGAGCTTTTAATCCCAATTTTCTTTCTTTCTTTTAATTTTTCCTTTCCAACCAGTCAAATCTTGTCCTTTAATCACCACCGTCTCACTTTTTCAACCCTCGGATTCCATTTCAGTCACCTTCACCTGACAAGATGGCTTTTCTATGTACGGGATCAATGGTCTTTATGTGGTTCCCCCCCCCCCCCCCCCCCCCCCCCCCCCCATGAAGTTTGGGTAATCTTCTCTGGGTTCTGTTTATGCTTGTTAGCATGTATTATAATTGGGTTTTGTTCTGAATACTCTTGTTAACAAAACCCATCTTCTTTTATGCTTAAAACATAATTTTTAAGAGAAAATGTTATAATATTATTAACTTTGGACGACCCATGTATAACTTGCGCAACCAAATACTAAATTCATCATCAATTGAGATTCATTCTTTATTAACAGCAGCTGTAGGGGCGGGGCGAGCTGGGGCTGGGTCCAACCAAACATGATCAACATTGAGCAGGCCACCATTCCCATGCGTTGTGTGGGGTCACTTCCATTGAAAAATAATGGCTGCTTTTGTTTCCTTTGCCTCACATGAACTATTGCTGGGTTGGCAAGCAATACAGAATCAATAAATTAGTTTGGCATTGTCGGCACAACACTCTTCGTCTTATTATTTCAACACTTATCTTTGATACTCAGTTGTATTTTTGTGAAATATTTGAGCAATAGGTAAGATACAGTAGTATATTTAATTTGTTTCCAGACGAATTCACATTATCACCATTATTATCAAAACTCGCTTTTATGATAAACTAATAGAGTGACGTTCACTCAATTGGTGTTACCCAACTACCCAATAAAATATTAACTTAAAAGAGGTTTCTCTTTAGTGGGGTTGTTACATAAATGGATCAAAACTTAGCTAAGCAATCGAGTGAGTTTTGAAAATTAGGGTTTAATTGAGATCAGTTTAAATTAAAATTTTGTTTTTTATATAAATTAAAATTTTATGTAAGTTTGAATCTCGTTGACAATATATATGTAAAAAAAGTTTTTCACTAAATTCTTGAGGACTCATACCTATCACGGTGTATGTTAAGGTCTATGTGATCTTGTGTGTTGTGTGTGAACGTATGCAGAAGATACGATGCTCCGTCCATTATGTTATGTATTGGGCTTTACGAAGACATTGCATGTTCCTTGTAGTTGTTGTGAGACTCTACTTATCACGTGAAGAAACTTTGTTTAATTTATGTGGTTAAAATGATTTACAAAGACTTATAAAAATTAGCAAGTTAGAGAATTAAAATAGCCATGTTAATATATATATATATATATATTTATGTGTGTGTGTATAACTACTATTAACATCACTTTAGAGAGAAGGCGGATGCATTTACCCTAGTGAAAATAAAGAGCTCAAGTTTAATTCTGTGCCTAATTCTTATCATCTGTGATTAAGGTGACCATGTGAGGGGCACTAGTTAAATCAGACAAAAATAAATTGGGTTGAGTCACATCTTATAGAAAGCTAATCTTGTTGCTTTTTTTTAATACTAATATGTCAAGATTACCTTTTCTACCAAACCAAGGTCCCCAAATTTCATTAATCAATCAATAGATTTACAATAATGTCTTTTGAACTATATTAATCCATTGGGGTGTGGGCCCATAATTTGGTATCGAGCTTGGCCTAGACTAGATCTCAATCTAAGAAACTTAAATAATCTTTTCATCTAAGTCAAGATTTTTGCGTCAATAACGGATTCTATCAACTTTGAATAATTCGCACGTTAATTCCCATCAACTCGTAATCTTCATCGAATACGAGATCTTCAAGGATAATCCCAATCATTATCATATATCTCAACAATTTATCTTTCTGCGATGGTCGACGATACGCAAGGTACTTTCATCTTTACATAAACCAATTTGATCACAAGTCAAGATATGTTTTTTCAAAGTCTTACTAATATTTTGACATTCTAATTCCTCGTTAACTTAGTATTTGTAAGTGTCAATCACCCTAATTTATTGCGAGGTTGTCGTTGTGGCATTTCGCCGCCATCACAATCAGTCTGAGCAACTCCATTGCGCGGAAGGAAGATCTTCCCTGATCAAAATTAGCGCCGAAGATCGAAGCTGTCCTTCTCAACCTCAATAAACAAGCGTCTCCTAAAAGCTTGTCAAATTACTGTAAATGACAAAGACGGCATTTCATAGATGGGCTTAAACTAAAGGTGGGATAGCTATTAAGTAATAACCAAAAGAAATCATCATTCATTTGGGTTTAAATCACAATGTCCAAATGGGCCTCAAACTCCAATGCGCCAAGTAAAAGCCCATACAGCACTCTACGCATCCTATTTTATTTATTTATTAATTTTAGCATGCACATAAGAATAATTTATTTTATTTTATTTTTTCAATCTTCCTAAGCATTTTGTTTTCAAATGCTGTGTAAAAGAACTTGTTTGTCATATAATTTCATTTCACATGATAGTTGATGGTATTCAGAAAAATAAAAAATTATATGTAAAAAAAAGTATTAGGTCATTAGAGTCACGTTAGAGGTTAAACACTTAGTCAATTCATAATTTCACTTTGAATGCCCAATTATCACAAAGAATTCAGAAATAAGCAAAGTGAAAGAGCCTAATTCATGTAGAAAATGGGCATCAAAGTATTCCCCAAGCAAAATATGGATAATTTGCACAAATTATAAATCAGGCAGGAGAAGGTCTTGAAACACTTATTTGTTACACTCTCATTTAGAGGTAATTACAATAAGATAAGCTCTTAATAGGAGGTAATCCTTAGGATGAAATAAATAGATAAAACCAAGCCTAGTATGGAATAGTACAAGATAAACATTCTAAGTCCTTTTGATATCACATGTTTTAATTTCCATAAAGTTTAGGATGAGAAATTCCACACCTATCTAGTAATTCCAATTCAAATAATTTCTGAACTCATGAAATCCAACTCAAGGACCATTTGGTCCAAAGAGGAATTGCACTTTGCCCATTAGATGCACGATGAAATATCTCTTTTTTCACCTCTTGATCAAGGAAGGATTATCCATGATGAATTTTTTTTCCAATGCATCCATGAAGACGTATTTGGCTTCGCTTTTGTTGAAGGCTGATACCTTAAACATTCTTAGGAACAAGTAAGCATGAAAAATAATGGATTTGGATCATGTTGTGGCGTAATCCTTTGGAGAAATGGGTTAATCCAAGAGACAAGCCCTCGGAAGAAGAGTTTCTCTCGAAAGGCCATAATTACCCTAAAAAAACACAGTCTTCTAGCAATACTCACCCAAACATCCACCAGAGGGAACTCCTCCGTGAATGTCTGACACCACCAGGGGAATTCCTTGTATATGTTTAGTCCACTTGGACACCACCGGGGGAATTCCTTGTGTATGTTTAGTCCACCCGAACACTACTGAGGGAACTCCCTCGTGTATGTATAGGTAAAGTCCACCTTGACACAACCTGAGGAAACCCCTCGGAGCTTTGAGTGAAATAAAAAAGTCCTTTTAGAGAGTCTTCCCGGAGAGTAATACCCACACAATTTGTCAATATACCTTATGAAAATGTCCTCTTGGGCATGTCACATAAAAGTTAACGCATGCTTCAACAACTTCTCGTAAGGCCCACTTTTTCTTGGAGATTCCCTAGGTCACTAAGTTCTCTAGGAGGATTCCTCTTAAACTTGTTTGATTTAACATGGACGACTGTTATCATGCTTGAATGAAACGTGTCCACCTCCAACATTTATGGCATAAGCTCCTGTGAATACCTTTCTCCTCAACTAGAAAAGGGATTCCATTTTTGGCAAAGTGACATCACCTATTCTTATTACGTACTACATTTATTGTGCATATGGTAGAACCATCACAGTTCTCCCAAACAACCATTTTTCTTTCCCATACTAACTTACTACTCTGAGTGCAGTTTTAGCTAGACAGATAGAAGACTTCACTCAGACAACTGCAGGTTCACCCGTGAATTAATTCCATTCCACCCGGACACATAGAAGTCCATCTGTGCATCCAACTTACTCCATCAAGACAACTTCAAGTGCCCCCCCCCCCCCCCCATGCACTTATTTTGCTTTTACTGGACAACGAAGATATACCTATTTCTTGTTCCCATAAGTACACATCTAACAGTTGTTTGCCTCGCTCTACCGAGATCAAAACATTCTCACTTCACAAATTTTAATTGTCATATTTTGGCAATAACTCACAACATAGCCATAAAAAGATTAAGTACCTCTACTCGTTTGGTGTAACCTGGGAAATGCTTAGGTCGAGGAATTTAAAGATGGTGGTGACAAGATAGGTTTAAAGGAAGGTGCAAGCTCGCCTCCAAGGCATGCTCATATACTACATAGTTATTAGTTGAGGCTTGGTGGGCTAAGAGTTGACATGTATTTGATACTCGAAACCCTCAATGGGGAGATTAAACCTCATAACTAGAGAAAGAGAACCAAGTAGTCCTCAATTATATAGTTCAGAAAATCCTCATACTTGGTCTACCTCATCAGGCTTTTTAGCTTTATGTTTGGTAAGGTAGGAAGAAGCCTCAGTTTCCTCCCCGGTTTCTATTTGAGGCCTTTTCAAGGGTCTATAACTTGCTAACACCTTTCTATTAGATTTAGAGCTACTTCTTGAGCTAGTTCTCTTGGGTGTTTAGATTTCTTTTGAGCCTATACTAACACTAAACTCTTGGTTTTGGGAATCACTAAGACATACCTATATCAAGGGGGATAGGAGAGTGGTTGAATGATTGGGCAATGACTATCAAGCAAAAATTGCTAAACACGAGCTCTTTAACAACAAATCTACAAGCAAAGAAAATTAAAGATTAGAGAACAATAATTTATAGACCAAAGAGAAAAACCAATTGGTGACCCATCTCAACCATTGCTCCCAAGAATCGTAGAGTGGCATGATCTTAGGCATTCATCTCAATATCTTCCCAAAGAAGCGAGCATGAGTTGAAGGAAGTGTTAAAGACTAATGGAAGGGGAAGAGATGGAAGAAATCATACTTGTAGCACTCCACCACCTAGTTTATGTTGAGTTCAACTTGAGAAATGCAAGGCAAGTGATGAGGATGACCCAACACTATATTTATTTATAAATTCACCCTAGTAAAGTGTAAATCACCACGTGACACGTGTCCTGGTTACCATAATGTGACACATGACCCAGTCACCCTTCTATTACCCAGAAAAAGCGATCCACGCCTTGTTGGGTTATAGTAGTCCCTGGTTGATCTTGATCTGGTTTGGCCATTCAAAAATTAACCTAGAATTGGTCTGAAGGGCTCGAGCGTTGGTGATGGTGTCGTTTGTAGCGTTTATAGGATTAAGTGGTTGCATTGGTTAACAGCCATGGCTTTTAGCTCGAGTGATAAGCGCTTGGGTTCTAGAGTTCTACTCGTATTAGAGCAAGTCATGAGTTCAAGTCAACACGGATACAATTCTAGGGGGATTGTTGGGTTATAGCAGTCCTTGGTTGATCCAAGTCTGGTTTGGCCACCCGAAAATTAATCCAGAATTAGTCCGAATGACTCGAGCGTTGGTGATGGCGCTGTCCGTACTACTTATAAGATTAAGTGGTTACCTTGGTTAACAAGCATGGCTTTTAGCTCAAGTTGTAAGCGCTTGGGTCCTGGCTTTTTGATATGTGTTATTAAGGAGGAGTATTAATGTTTTATCTTCCCCAAAGTATTCTTACCCCAATGTTGTTATGCCCAAATCCCATATTGTCTATTAATAAAATTCTTTCAAATATATTCTTTTTGATTTATGATAAAAGGGGGAGATTTTTAAATTTTTCATAGTAGTTTTATCATCATAAAAAATGAAAAGATTGATATTTTGCCTTTGATATGGTTTTAATGATGAAAAATAATTATATTTTGATTATAAAATTATTTGTTAATAGTTCTTAACTTGGTGCTCATAATTATTTTTATATGTTCATTAAGTACTAAAAAAAAATCAATTTCATCATATAATTGATAGGGTTTAATTATTTGCATAATATATACAATTGAAGATTTGGACGTAAAAAGAAAAAATATATATATTATAAAGTTAATTTTAAAATTTATATTATAAAAAAATAAAAATAAATAAATATTTTATATAATTAAAATTAATATAATTAATAGTATATTAAATATTATATATATTATTTTATATTATACATTGAATTATAATATTTATATATATATATATCATTACAGTGGCAGAGGCGTGAATGCGTGAGTGTGTGGTTTCGTATGTGTATATAATAATATATTAATATTAATATAATAAAAGGAGTCCAATTGCATGGCAATTGGAACTCCATGCCCTAAGTATATATATATATATATAATAAGAACAGAACATGAGGGGGAGGAGCTTCTGGGAGAGCGGCGCACAGAGAAAAAAAAAGAAATTGGAGGCTTCTTGGCAGCGCACAGAATTGGAGATTCAGAGCTGCTGGAGACGGCGCACATTAAAGAAGTCGCAAGGCACAGAGTGAGAATGAATAGAAGCGACGCACAGTCATAACCACACCCAAGATATTTGATTAAGGTACATTTATTCGAATTAATTATGCATAAATCACACATCAACAATTTAATGCCAAAAATTTTGTTTTCAAATTTCTTAATAATATTTGAAAAATTATACTTTTTATTTGATTAAAAATATTGTATCAAAAATAATTTTGAATATGCTTGAAAGTATAACAATTTTCTTTTTATGCATAGGCATTTGTAGGTCGATTTTGGACCAAGAGTCGACTCTTGGTTTTGGAAAGCCGACTTTCAGTGTCAAAAGTCAACTTTCAGTCTACCATTTTCATATTTTTGACCATTTTTTTTATACGATTAATCGATTTTTTTTTATTGTCAATCAATCATCTTTTAGCTGTTGATCGGTCTAAGTCTTGTTCTTTATTATTTATTATGGACCACCTCTACATCATAAACTATTGACTGGCCAAGTGAGGTGGAGACAACGACAAGAGAAAGACAATGGAGATGAGCAATTGTTGGAGGGGGAAGAGGAGAGAGAAAGGGACAAAATGATCGTTAATTCTTGTAAAAATTTTATTTGTACAAATAGCATTATTATAAAAGAATTAACTATCTTAAGTCTTGTTTTCTTTTATAAGGAAGAATCCAAAAAGAAAAAAAAACAAATAAAGCCTTATAAAAGCTTCTATTAATTGGTAATACGTGTGAGAATAAAACCAACCAATAAGAATATTTTTAATTAACAAAAAAATAAATACACTTTATATAAAAAGAATAAAATTTGTTTTTTAAAACCCTAATAACAGGAAACAAAAAATATCCATATTCTATGGATGCACAGTAGGGGTTGGATACACGCACGAAATAAATACACCTTATGCCGCCAAATGTGTTCTTTAATATTTTATTTAGTTTAATGTCATTCTCATTGACATATCCATTTCTCTTATCCCCAAACGGAAATCAGTATTAGTATTTATATTCATATTCATATTCATATTTGCTGTGCATTTGATCCTTTTGGAATGGACGTAACTTGTCGTGCTTGTTCTTCTGTCTTCGTCGATGCATCCTCATCTTTTCAAGAATTAAATCTTTGTGGTGTCATTCGTTTCATTTGAAGGTATGAATTGTATGACTTATTTTGTGTGTGTATAAATTGTGATCGTATTTAAATTTATTTAATAAATAAAAAAAAAAGACCGTCAATTCCCAAAACTAATTTAACGAAGCTCAAAACTTAAATTATATAAAAAAAAATACAAACATAATCTAGACAAAATTAAATCAACCTAACTCATTTACACCTCTAATTAGATTCTAGTTTTAGCCGTTGATTGAGATGGATCTTTACCATTATTGAATTGAGGGCGGCGGCGGCGGCGGCGGCGGCGGCCCATGTTTGATGTATCTAAGGAGGCGTCATTTGGGCAATGTGTTTTTGACCCTTTTGAGTGGACATTAGAGCGTCGTTTGTTTGTCTCATTGGATTGTGCGCCTCGTCTTCTCAAAGGCTAGAGGGTCTCTTTTGTCAAGTCTCGATTATTGAACACTTGAAAAGGCCAAGGGATCATCATGGCAGCCTTATCTAATAAAGGGGTGCTCATAATTCAAATACTGAAAATATTAATTTAGTTTGACAATTTGGGGGATATGATTCAAAATTTGGTAAGGATTATTATTAACATGTGAATGTCCTTTTCCATGGCCAAATCACGTGTGATTTTACATAATTTGTGATGTGATATTAGTCGGCAGAAATTATTAAGTTATCTCTAAAGAATAAGTTATACTTAATCAAGTATTTTTATTGTTGAATAATAAGAAAATGAGTTGCGGTTCTTATCTATCCTAATTCTAGACGTAAGAGACTACCTTAATTTAATTCTCACGTCTTAATTTTAGAGAATTTAGATCACATTTGGTAGATGTGTCTGAATTTAGATTCAAATTAAATATCTCATTATCTGATCAAAATTAAGAATCGGAAAAAACTTAAGAATCCCAATAAATCTCGAGAATAACTTTAAAACTCTTACTTTTTATAGTTTATATAAAAGCTTGAAATACTCGCAGATTAACCAAACAACTCTAAACATTCAATACTTTTTACTGATTATTTATCATGCTAACTTGAACATCAAAAGGTATACTAAGAAAATTAACCTCATTTTTTCTTACAGGTGCTCGGATTGAGACAAAGCTATATTAATCGGGTCCCTTTTTCTATCATCACTTAACGTTCATTGAGGGTTGAGATTGCATACCTTTATCTTCTAGCACAATCGAGTGTCCCAACCTTAGTTGCTCAACCATCATGGCCTAAGCTTCTCATATCTAAACTAGAAAATCAACCACAATGGAGAACTAGCCTCTCCCAATTAATTGTCTAGCTTGATTGGAATGGCAAGTCCAACTCTTGGTCGAGATCTTAATTTAGGAAGATTTATATTAGATTTGATAGGTCTTTTTGAATTTAAATTTAAATAAAAGATCCATTATTAGAAAAAATCTCGAAATAACTTCAAAAATCTTGCATTCTTTAGCTTATATAAAGACACATACCCTCACAAGTAACTTGACCAACTCTAAGTATGGGTGTTCAAAAAAATTGGTGCACCGCGGAAACCGGCTAAACTGAACCGAACCAAATAGAACCGATCAATTTTTTTTTTGGCGGTCGAAAACGGTTTGGATTCTGTCCAAACCGCACGATTTGCGGTTTGGACAGTTGGCAGTTCAGTTTTAAATCGAACCGCCCAAGAAAAAAATTAAAAAAAATATAAAAAAATTATTATTATAAAAATGTAATAATTGGCAGCACATCCTATTTATTTTTTACACTATTTTGTTTTTATTTTTTACTCCTATTTATTTACATTTAATTGTCTTTATTTACCAATATTTGTGTCTTTATTTACCATTTTTAAATATCTTTTTTAATAATTTTAAGTAGCATTTCAAACTGTGGTTTGGCTGAACCTAAACCAGATCGCGGTTTGATTTAGTTGAAAAACCACACTAACGGTTTGGCATGTTGAAAATGATTCAGACCGGCCAAATCGTACCGCGAACACCCCTAACTCTAAGCATTCAATATGTTATACAGTTCAATCATTATATTAACTTGAGCGTCGAAGACTATATCAAAAAAGGAACTTTATCGCCTCCAGGAGCATAGCTGGGTGGCAAAGGAAGGAGTTGTAAAGTCATGTTAAAGACTGCTAGTGTGTAATCGATTCTTGGGGGAAGCAAAAAATTTATATCATTTTGGGAGTGATCCTTGGTAAGTGTCAGTGGACGCAGGTTAAAAAAAAAAAAAATCTTAGTCACTCAAATACATCTTTAATTTACCTCCCTCGTGATGACCTTAGGACGGGTTCAACGAAAGTGCAAATGATAGCGCATAATCTAAAAAAAAAAAAAAAAAAAATGAACTCTATCTTCTCTTACAAATACTTGAATCTAGATAAAACTATAATCATCGATCTCTAATTCTGACGTGATTGGTTGTGAATTCACAGCATCTTTCAAAACACCTTTTTATCACCAATCTCTCAAATAACTAAGTTAGCCGACGTGATGATAATTTGGAGAACTTGATAAACTTGAGATAATAAGTCTTATTTAAATATTTAATAACTAGTTTTGATAATAAGTCTTATCAAAACTAGCCTAATTGATATTTGGAATTAGGATTAAATCTTTTATATGTGAACAAAAAAAAAAAAATCTAAATTCATGTAAACTTTGTAGCTAGCAAAGAACACATCAAATAAGTCTTATTTAAATGTTTTAATGTAGATACAATAATAATAATAATAATAATAATAATGTTCTTTCTAGCCCAGAAGGGGATGATCGAACAGAGGTCTTGAGACAACGACGATACATACGTCAATAGGGGATGGTACATGTAAGTACTCTGACGCTCAAGTAAATAAGAGCTCAAGGTAATAGAGTTTTTGTCGGATTGAAAAGAAACTACCTTGATCAGTGGCCAACTAACTTATATAGGAGAGAAATAGAGAGTCCTTTGTGTGTCGTCGGCTATTGTAGGTGGGTTAGGAACCGAGGATCTCCAAATGTTTCTTCCAACCCAGAAGATGATGATCAAACAGAGGTTTTGAGGCAATGGCGATTCGTACGTTGAGGGAGGGTGGCACTTACAAGCACTTTGATGCTCAAGTAAGTAAGAGTTCAAGGTAATAGAGTTTTTATTGAATTGAAAAAAACCTACCTTGATTGGTGGTTGACTAGCTTATATATGAAGGAATGAGAGAGCCATTTGTGTGTCGCCGGCTGTTGCATGTGGGTTAGGAGCTGAGGATCTCGGGGCAGTTAAGGCCTGTTACAGGCACGAGGATCTTGGTATGGCATTGATGGGATGGAGATGCTATTGAGCTGACGTTGATGGGATGTGTGTGGCCTAGGGATTAAGCCCAGTATTAAGCTACGAGCTTATCATTGGCCTGGGCCCAATGGAATTAGTACGGTCCACAACCCCCCAAGTTGGATGTTTGCAAGGGTTAGCATTTGAGCTTGAGACGCAGTCGAGGTGTTCCGATCAGTATTCAAGCTCAGGACGCAGCCGAGGTGTTTTGACCATTCTGGTTTGCCTTGACACCGAGTCGAGCTTGATAATTCTAAGGGTCATTTTTGAGGTACTGACAAGTAGCGCATGCGGTCTCAAAACTCGAGGTGCTTGTTTTGGAAGATGGGACATCGTGAGCAGACAGGGAAGCATCATGCCGCTTTAACTCAAGGTGTTCAATACATGTTAGGTGGCGTGACAGGTGGCACGATCTCTCCGGGTGATTGACGATGCTTGATCTCTATCCGTTGAATGCATCTTGCAGTGTTAATTCATCATCAAGGATGGGCCTAGATCGCGATCATTGAGCGATATCTATATAAGGACATTTGTAGGCCATTTTCCCGCTTCTTTATCTCACTTTCATATTTCCTTCTAATTTTTGAACTCGGGTTCTCTAAGAGCTTCTGCGTCCTCCTGCCTCTGATCGCTCATGTGCTTCCAGCTTGGGCCAAGTTCTCATTTCTTCTTTTTTTTTTTTTTTTTTACAGATTTTGTTTACTTCACGGGTAACTCCTCAAATCTGGTTTTTTTTATTCTTCTCATTTTTGTTCTTTCTGTTGTTATTGTCTGTTAGTTACCAAGTGTTATAATGAGTTCAGGGAGCGAATCTAGGGATGAGAGCAATTCCGTGATTATAGTAAGAGAGCTCATGGTGAGGAATCCAACGCCTATTCAGAAGGCTAGCCGTCGGGCCTTGTTGGTTGAGCTCAAGGAAGTGATTCAAAGTATAGATCAGGGCATTAGAAACGTAGTTTGAAGTAGGCATAGGGTATCGATTTTTAACAATTTTGTTTTTCCTGGTTCCCCCAAGGATGGTGTAGGCGATGCATCCATAGCTGGGTCACCTTCAAGTTCGTCTTCTGGTGTAAGTGACCATTATAACTGGGTGAGTGTGGACGTATCCAAGATTGCCTTGATATACAACTCCTTAGGTAGTGTCGTCGTGCTGAGATCAGGGATCTTCTTGTCAGTGGCTAGGGGCGATAGTCTGTTTGAGTGTCGACCATGTGGTGAAGGGGAACGAGTCTTTTCAGCCGAGAACTCGGGGTCAATTTTTATGTACGAGATGTTTTTCATGTGTCTTAGTCTTCGACTCCCATTTATCAACTTCCAATGCATTTCTACGTCTTCCTGCCTCCGATCAATCATGTGCTTCCAGCTTGGACCAAGTTATCATTTCTCCCTTCTTCTACAAATTATGTTTGCTTCATAAGTAACTCATCAAATCTGATTCTTTTGATTCTTCTCTTTTCTGTTCTTTCTATTGTTATTATATGTTAGTTATCGAGCGTTATGGCGAGTGTTGCATCCATGGTTGGGTCACTTTCAAGTCAGCTTTCTAGTGCGAGTGGCGATTATAATTGGGTGAGTAAGGATGTAGCCAAGATTGCCTCGATATGCAACTCCTCGGGCAATGTTGTTGTGCTGAGATCATGGATCTCCTTGTTAGCAATTGGGGACAAGAGTCTATTTGAGTGCCAACCATGTAAGGAAGGGGAATGAGTCTTTTCGACCACAGACTCGAGGTCAATTTTTATGTACAAGACTTTTTCACTCGTCTTCGTCTTCGACTCCCATTTACCAACTTTTAATGCTCAGTGTTAGCGATGTTAAACGTCGCCTCGACCTAGCTGCACCCAAATAGTTGGGCCTTCATGAAGGCTTTCGAAGTGTTGTTGAGCTTTTTAGGTCGAGAAGCGAGTACGAGGGTCTTCTTCTCTTTCTTCCAGTCGAAGGGAGTCAGCAAGGGCAGTTGGGTTTCTTTGAGTGGGCTTTTGAGAAAGAAATTGTTGAAATCTTTCGATAGCTCTTACAAGAATTTCAAGGCCAACTTTTTCAAAGTGGCTTCTCAGAAGGACGAGCTTACTTTCTTCTTGGACAAGAACTCGGTCGTCAGATTCCTATTGTGCTAGAACAAAGAGCCGATCTCTATCACGGGAGTGGAATACCGAAACTTAAGCTCGAAAAACCAATGATGATGGATCACCTTGGGGATTGCCCAGTGTTGGAGAGTTCGGTTCTTGTCAAGTATGGGAATGACCAAGAGGGTCTGGCCGTATATATGGGTCAGTTTTGTCCCATCTTATTTTTCTGATTGATCACATGTTGTTACTCATACTGCTTGTTTTCTGTTTCAGGCAAGATGACCCCAAAGATGACTCTTGATGAGGTAAGGAGATGGTTGGAGAAGAAGAGAGTCAAGTTTGAAAATCAAAAGCAAATACGAAAGTGGGATAGAAAAGCAAAAAAATGGCCTACAAATGTCCATATATAGATATCACTTAACGATCACGATCTAGGCTAATCCCTGATGATGAATTAGCACTACACGATGCATTCAACGGATAAAGATCAAGCATTGTTGATCACTCGCAGAGATTGCACCACCTATCACGCTGCTTAACATGCATTGAACACCCTGAGTTGAAGCGGTAGGACATCTCTCTATCTCCCTCACAATGTCCCATCTTTCGGAACATGTGCATCAAGTTTTGAGATCGCGTGCACTACTTGTTAGTACCTTGAAAACGAACCCTAGAACTATCAAGCTCGGCCCGGTGTCAAGGCAAACCAGAACAATTGAAACACCTCGGTAGCATCCCAAGCTTGAATGCCGGTCAGAATACCTCAATAGCATTCTGAGCTCGAATGCTCGCCCTTACGAACATCTAACCTAGAGGGTTGTGGACCGTACTAATTCTATTGAGCCGAGCTCAACAATAAGCCCATAGCTCGGTATTGGGTAGTTTAGGCCTGTTGCGAGTGCGAGAATCTTGGTATGGCGTTGATAGGATAGAGAATGTTACTGAACTCAGGTTGATGGGATAGGGTCTAGGGACCAGGCCCAATGCTTATTATTGGGCCAGACCCATTGAAATTAGTACAGTTCAAATAATAAATAATAATAGGTATATTCTTGTTGCTAAAGGAGGATTAATTTTCTGTTCGTTGATTAATTGAGTCATCAATTTCTATAATTAAATATTTTTTTACGCTAATGTCACGTTTGGAGGCTGCCTGGAATAATTTTTATAATTCTCTTTTCCTTGGAAAGTAAGTCTTACCTTCTGACAAGTGAATTGGTTGACATTCCAAGTCAAATTTATTATTCTAAAACTGCAATTTCAAAAAGTTGCTTTATGCCTTCGACAGGTAAATCTCAACTTTTAACTTCATATTATTAATTGGTTGGCATTGGAAAGCGTGCACATCATGTTTAGTAATTTGTACAAAAATACTTAAATTACACAAAGTCCCTCTGCTTTCCGTATAATAGCAAATATAAAATCTCAACCCCTTAATTTAAATTTGATTATATTTTTATGTTTTCTTCTTTTTGAGATAATGGCTTAGATTAAAAAAAAATATATTAGATGAGTGTGTAATAAATATATTTATTTGACCAATCACAATGAGATACGTGATCACCACATCATGTGAATTAATCTTTATTAAAAAATAAAATGTATTTAATATCAATCAATAGAAATGTATAATATTTAAGGTGTAATAAATATATATTATTTAAAAAATATGTATTTTTATATCACTTGATCATGGTTTATTGACAATGGTTGTTGTTGCAAAGATACAACAACAAAATTTATAATCGAAAAACTATTTTTCAGGTTTTCGGGAACTTGCGACAGAATATGGTTAGAGAATACAAGGTGTTTCTCGCATGGACCCTCCAATAATTAAGTTAGTTAAGACATAAATTGAAAGATAATCCAATAAGTTTCTATAAAGCTATTGTCATGCCTGGATAAGATAAATCATTATTTATTCATAAGGGAGTTAGATAATAGGTGACAAAATTTTGATATCTTTCAAAATTAAAATTGTCAACATTTGTTCTATTATTTAAGACGAAAACTTTAGTGGTTAGTTGGCATATTTTGATTGAGACTGCATTTGGAAGGTCTCCAATAAACTTATCACTCTCCCAAAAAAGTATTCCTTTAACGATTAGATGAGAGTCATTGAGAGAGTCTTTAAAAATCTCTTCATTACGAGAAAGTTTTTCAACTCTTCATTATTTTTTCTTTTTTCTTTTAGTCTTCTTTAGACTTATTTATTTTTAAATCTAATCTTTTTACAAATTGGTCGTAATTCAAAACATATCAATAACAAAAAAAAAAAATTGAAAAAAAACTAATCACTAAATGGCTAAACTGTCTTGTTGAATTGATGAATTGGCCCAGTTTCAATTGCCCAAGTGTTTTATTTTTTAGATATTATAAAATATTCTACTTATTTGATATATTAGGACTAAGTTGATGCCTATTATTTGGATATATATCATTTATTATTTTGTTAATGAATATTTTTATGTAATTTAAAATATATGATCTTGAGTTAATATAATTCTGTTAAAATTGTTGTATAGACCCTTCAAATGTTATTTAATATATTTTAAATCTACAAAGTATTATGTGAACATTTTATTTTTTTATTTTTATAACATACTTCTAACTTTTACATATATATTTATTTATTTGATAGAAAATATATCTCAAATCAACCTCGGTTACACCATTGACCCTTAACCCTCTCATATTTTGAGTTTGATATCTCAATCTAATTTTTTAATCTTTGATAAAAAAAAAAATTACTAATTTTTATATGATTATTTGGTATGAATTTTTTTGAGCTATTTGAACCTTGTTTGTGAAACAATCCCCTTTAATTTTAATTAATTAAATTATCTAATTACTTTTAAAATATCAAACTATAAATATTAGAACTTTAAATAAAAATTTACATAGTGTACATATATTGTACATATATAATTTATTAATTTTTTTTTATAAATTTAACAAAATAACTAATGTCTCGAACGCATATGTGAATAAGACTCAGTGGTCAGTAAGAAGTGGTGGACGACTTGGGTTCTCATATTCGAATCTACTCTTTGTACAACTACTGTGGATTAGACTCAGATTTACTTCTTCTATCAAAAATTGTAAAATCGAGCGACGAGAGTCCTGCAAAGGAGGACATCTTAAGGATTTTTTTTTTATTTTTTAAAAAAAAATCAAATTAAACTAAAATTGAACACTTGAGTTCAGTTTCTCAGATGAGATATTATACTTATGCAATATTATATAGTTTAAGTTTTCAAACTCCTCGATTCAAATAATTCATCGTATAAACAATTTGATTATTATATATGATATGTTTTTTTAACTAGAAACTAGTTCTTGCCCCGTGCGATGCACGAGATATAATATTTAACAAATATATATATATATATAAAATAATAGCTTAAAATATGAAATGCACATTATAGTAAATTTAATATATTACAAGAATTAGTGAATAAACAACAATTTTATTTCATTGTGATTAAAATAAATTTTGGAAGACTTCTTTGTATATAACATTTGTGGTCGAAGTTGTTTGTTCACCCTCTTTATCACATATTAGTATCTTCAATCCACTGCGACTTGTAACTTTTGATATTGCAACGTATAGTTGCCCATGACTGAACACAGGTTTCTTCAAAAAAAGACTTACATAGGTCAATTGCATGCATTCGTGTCCCCTACACAACATGATAAATGACACATTACACATATTATATATTAGCAAAAACAACAAAAGTGCATGGTAAGAACAAAAAATAGCATTTTTCGAACTTACATCTTTGTCAGACAATACTAAAATGATGTTGTTAACCTCGTTCTGGTTATGATAACTGTAAACTTCTCACTTCCGGATGACTCGTATCTTGAACGCCCAATTTGCCCAAGTGTTGTCAACATATCTCAGCATATGCAGTATTTGAGCGATGGCAAATACTGTGTCTCAGTTTTAGTTTGCAGAGAAATCGGTTAAATGAAGAATATTTATCTGTTGTATTTCTAAATATTTATCTGTTGTATTCAGATGCCATTTAGGGAGCAAATAATTTTTTTTGTTCGACAAACAGGATCCAAAGACGTTCCATTTGTTTGGAGGAGTAATTTTATATGCTACTTAATGTGTAAGATATGTTTTTTTATTTCTTAATTCCTAAATATTTATCTATTGTATTTAATAAATTGAATAACTTATTTTTTTATGCATTAGAACTGTTATATTCAATAAATTGAATAATTCATTTTTTTGGTGCATTGAAACTTGTTGTATTTAATAAGTTTAATACATTATTATTGAATACTTTATTTTTTGGTGCATTGGAATTTGCACCAAAAAATATTTATCTGCTGTATTCCTAAATATTTATTTGTTGTATTCAATAAATTGAATAATTTATTTTTTGGTGCCTGTACTCAATAAATTGAATGTAAGATATTAAATTAACATTGAAATCATCATCAATCATATTTATTTATTGTTTAATGTGTAAGATATATATTTTTATTTTTTATTCCTAAATATTTATATGCTGTATTTAGATGCCAGAAGGAGCTTGAAAATTTGTTGTTTTAACAAACAGGTTCCAAAGACAGTCCACTCATTTGGAAGAGTAATTTTATCTGTTGTTTAATATGTAAGATATATTTTTTTACTTTTTAATTGCTAAATATTTATTTGTTGTATTCAATAAATTGAATAATTTATTTTTTGATGCATTGGAACTGCTATATTCAATAAATTGAGTAATTCATTTTTTGATGCATTGAAACTTGTTGTATTTAATAAATTGAATAAATTATTATTGAATAATTTATTTTTTAGTGCATTGGACCCTGCACCAAAAAATATTTATCTGTTAGATTTCTAAATATTTATCTGTTGTATTCAATTTATTGAATAATTTAATTTTTGATGTATTGAAATTGTTGTATTTAATAAATTGAATAAATCATAATTAAATAATTATGTATTTTATTTAATCACTATATGCTATATTCAGATGCCATAAGGAGCTTGAAATTTTTTTTGTTTGACAAACAGGTTCCAAAGACGTTCCACTCATTTGTAGGGGTAATTTTATTTGCTGTTTAATGTGTAAGATATATTTTTTTATTTTTTAAATATTTATCAGTTGTATTTAATAAATTGAATAATTTATTTTTTGATGCATTAGAACTGCTATATTCAATAGATTGAATAATTTATTTTTTTGATGCATTGAAACTTGTATTTAATAAGTTTAATATATTATTATTGAATACTTCATTTTTGGTGCATTAGAATCTGCACCAAAAAATATTTATCTGTTGTATTCCTAAATATTTATCTGGTGTATTCAATAAATTGAATAATTTATTTTTTGATGCATTAAAATTGTTGTATTCAATAAATTGAATGTAAAATGTTGAATTAACACTGAAATCATCATCAATCATATTTATTTGCTGTTTAATGTGTAAGATATATTTTTTTATTTTTTAATTCCTAAATATTTATATGCTATATTTAGATGCCAGAAGGAGCTTGAAAATTTTTTTGTTTAACAAATAGGTTTCAAAGACAGTCCACTCGTTTGGAGAGATAATTTTATTTGTTGTTTAATGTATAAGGTATATTTTTTTATTTTTTAATTGCTAAATATTTATTTAATGTATTCAATAAATTGAATAATTTATTTTTTGATGCATTAGAACTGCTATATTCAATAAATTGAGTAATTCATTTTTTGATGCATTGAAACTTGTTGTATTTAATAAGTTGAATAAATTATTATTGAATAATTTATTTTTTGGTGCATTGGAACCTGCACCAAAAAATATTTATCTGTTGGATTTCTAAATAATTATATGTTGTATTCAATAAATTGAATAATTTATTTTTTGATGTATTGAAATTGCTGTATTTAATAAATTGAATAGATCATAATTAAATAATTATATATTTTATTTAATCACTATATGCTGTATTCAAATGCCATAAGAAGCTTGAAATTTTTTTTGTTTGACAAATAACGTTCCACTCGTTTGGAGGGATAATTTTATCTGTTGTTTAATGTGTAAGATATATTTTTTTATTTCTTAATTCTTAAATATGTATCTATTGTATTTAATAAATTGAATAACTTATTTTTTTATGCATTGGAACTGTTATATTCAATAAATTGAATAATTTATTTTTTAGTGCATTGAAACTTGTTGTATTTAATAAGTTTAAATAAATTATTTTTTGATGCATCGGAATTGCTATATTCAATAAATTGAATAATTCAATTTTGAGTGCATTGAAACTTGTTGTATTTAATAAGTTGAATAAAATATTATTGAATAATTTATTTTTTGGTGCATTAAAACTTGTTATATTTAATAAATTAAATAATTAATTTTTTGGTTTAGTGCATTGAAACTTGTTGTATTTAATAAATTAAATAAAATATTATTGAATAATTAATTTTTTAGTACATTGAAACCTGCTATATTCAATAAACCTGCTATATTGAAACTTGTTGAATAATTAATATAAACAGATTAATGCTTGAGAAAAAAAATAAATAAATCAGCACAGTTTAGGCGGGAAATTGGGCAAGTCAACTCTTAGCAGTGACTATCCTACTTTTATATATATAAAGATAAAGATTTTTTTATTTTTTAATTGCTAAATATTTATTTAATGTATTCAATAAATTGAATAATTTATTTTTTGATGCATTAGAACTGCTATATTCAATAAATTGAGTAATTTATTTTTTGATGCATTGAAACTTGTTGTATTTAATAAGTTGAATAAATTATTATTGAATAATTTATTTTTTGGTGCATTGGAACCAGCACCAAAAAATATTTATCTGTTGGATTTCTAAATAATTATATGTTGTATTCAATAAATTGAATAATTTATTTTTTGATGTATTGAAATTGCTGTATTTAATAAATTGAATAAATCATAATTAAATAATTATATATTTTATTTAATCACTATATGTTGTATTCAAATGCCATAAGAAGCTTGAAAATTTTTTTGTTTGACAAATAACGTTCCACTCATTTGGAGGGGTAATTTTATCTGTTGTTTAATGTGTAAGATATATTTTTTTATTTCTTAATTCTTAAATATTTATCTATTGTATTTAATAAATTGAATAACTTATTTTTTTATGCATTGGAACTGTTATATTCAATAAATTGAATAATTTATTTTTTAGTGCATTGAAACTTGTTGTATTTAATAAGTTTAAATAAATTATTTTTTGATGCATCGGAATTGCTATATTCAATAAATTGAATAATTCAATTTTGAGTGCATTGAAACTTGTTGTATTTAATAAGTTGAATAAAATATTATTGAATAATTTATTTTTTGGTGCATTGAAACCTGTTATATTTAATAAATTAAATAATTAATTTTTTGGTTTAGTGCATTGAAACTTGTTGTATTTAATAAATTAAATAAAATATTATTGAATAATTTATTTTTTAGTACATTGAAACCTGCTATATTCAATAAACCTGCTACATTGAAACTTGTTGAATAATTAATATAAACAGATTAATGCTTGAGAAAAAAATAAATAAATCAGCACAGTTTAGGCGAGAAATTGGGCAAGTCAACTCTTAGCAGTGACTATCCTACTTTTATATATATAAAGATTATATATAATTAGTTTTATTGGAGTTGGTGGTTTCATTGGTTTCTTAATAATCTATATATATATATATATATATTATAACAAAACAGTCGTCAAAATTTTTCCCGCCCATTTCCAATTACAATTTTGATATTTTATTATATTTTTTAATTTTTTTTGCTTACCCGAAATGAAATTTTTATAAGTCATTAATTAAGTCTAAATTTGTGAAAATCGTGTAGTTCTTGGAACACGTAAATGTATTTTTTTATTGTTAAATAGTGTTTGGAGAATGTGTAAGTATGCCGGTATATGAAAAGACAAAATTTAATTCATATTATTAATTTTTAAATATTAACATAAAATTTTAATTGAAATAAATTACAGAAAAATGAGTTTTTTTTTAAATCGGGAGAACTCTTGAGATATTAGGTAATACCATTGAATACCGACTGCTAAGTAAATTTTTTATTTTAATTTAATTATATATATAGTTTAATTAATTTAAATTTATTTTTTTATAATTTTAAATGTTATAATTTTATATATAACTTAAATGTTATAATTTCATTTTTTAACTTTATTTTTTTTATTACTTTCTTAAAAACGTGACATGTCTTAAATGTGATAATTGATTGCTAGAGGGAATATGTAAAGTCATGTATGGATAATTAATTTTAAAATTTTGATTATTATTATTTATATAATTAATTGATTATTTAAATTATCTTTATTTTATATATAGTTTAATTATTTTAAATTTATTTTTTTATAATTTTAAATGTTATAATTTTATATATAACTTAAATGTTATAATTTTATTTTTTAACTTTATTTTTATTTGTTGTTTTCTTAAAAATGTGACATGTTTTAAATGTGGTAATTGATTGCTAGAAAAAATATGTAAAGTCGTGTATATATAATTAATTTTAAAATTTTGATTATTATTATTTATATAATTAATTATTTAAATTATCTTTATTTTATATAGTTTAATTAATTTAAATTTATTTTCTTATAATTTTAAATGTTATAATTTTATATATAACTTAAATATTATAATTTTATTTTTTAACTTTATTTTTTTTGTTGCTTTCTTAAAAATTTGATCTATCTTAAATGTGGTAATTAATTATCAGGAGAAATATGTAAAGTCATATGTGGATAATCAATTTTGAAAATTTTATTATTATTATTTATATAATTAATTGATTATTTAAATTATTCTTATTTTATATATAGTTTAATTAATTTAAATTTATTTTTTATATTTTTAAATATTATATTTTTATATATAATTTTAATATTATAATTTACTTTTTAACTTTGTATTTTTTATTACTTTCTTAAAATTTGATCTATCTTAAATGTGGTAATTGATTGTAGGAGAAACATGTAAAGTCATGGATAATTAATTTTGAAAATTTGACTATTACCATTTATATAATTAATTGATTATTTAAATTATCTTTATTTTATATATAGTTTAATTAATTTAAATTTATTTTCTTATAATTTTAAATATAACTTAAATGTTATAATTTTATTTTTTAACTTTTTTGTTTTTACTTCTTTCAAAATTTGACCTATCTTAAATATGGTAATTAATTATTAGGAGAAATATATAAAGTCATGTATGGATAATCAATTTTAAAAATTTGATTATTATTATTTATATAATTAATTGATTATTTAAATTATTTTTATTTTACATACAATTTAATTAATTTAAATTTATTTTTTATAATTTTAAATGTCATAATTTTATTTTTCAACTTAATAGATTGTTGTCATTTATTTAATTCTCCTTTTTTCCATTGGTCTACTCCGAAGATGTGCTATATGTTGGACTTGGGGAAATTAAATACAAATTAAATTTGTGTTTTGAAAATTATGTTAAGTAAGATTCAGATTGTGTGGTAAAGCGTGGGAAAAAAAGGGAAACTTAATGGTGACATATGATTTGATAAATTGAGAGAAATTGGAGAATTTGAAAAAAGAAAAATTAATAAAAGAAAACAAATATTTGTCTCTTCTTCTTCTTCATTTCCGTTCAACACTTACATTTCCTCTCTTCTCCTTTCTCAATTCTTCTTCTTAAATTTTCTCTTATTCTTTATTTTTATTTAGTAAATTTTAACCATTTTTTTTTATCCAGTTTGGTCTTCTGATGTAACATAGCACCACTATTATGTCAAGTGAGTGATATGAATGCAACTAGGAAAAATTAGACGTTGAGGGTTCGTGTGGTACACACATATGAGACAAATACATGTGAAAATTAAAAATAAAAACGTCTACCCTTGAATACATATTTTAGAATAAAGAGGTTGATTATCGTTTATTCTTTTTTTTTTTTTTTTCTGTTATCGTGTAATTTTTATATTTTTTTACGCATTGCTTATTGTATTACATGTTAATTTAGGTTTATTTTTTACATAGTTTCGGGATAGAGTTATGTGATTTTTATTGTTCGTCTACCCTTGAATGTATATAAGGAAATCTTTTAAAATTTGTAATTTTTTGTTGTATTCTCATGATTGTAACATGATTATTTTGTTTAATTTTTACTTTTTTATTATAATTTTTATTTATTGTAACTACTAAATTATACAATTTTTACTTTAATAATTTTTTTTTTTACAATATCCATACATCGCATGGGTTATCCACTAGTGTCAATTGAAGTCAAATCAAATTATTTGATTTTTTGTTTGTATTAAACAAAAATAGATTTGAATATGAATAAATTTAATTAATTATACTTAGGTAGTATTTATTAATCAAAATATATATTAAAAAAAGTGAGATATAAAAGTATTATAGATAAAAATATTTTTTATTGTATTTGTTAAATTTATCTGACAACTATTGAAAAAAAAGTCGCATGACTTTTTATCTGAGTTTTTTAAAATAAACTTATCTCTCCACCCCATAAATTTATTTTGATTATTATAGATAAAAAAAAATAACATATGTGTCTTTCGGTGCATTTTAAAAAATTTAGCAAATAATTTGACAAAAATCTTAAAATATTTTTCAATCTTATTTTGACAATTCTATATTTTGTTTTGAAAAATATTGCAATCTTATTTTTTTTGGTTAACGTACTATCATGAGCACCCCTTGCTGCTCGACCCCATGATTCCAGCAGGAGATGTAAATCAGGAGAATTCAATAGTCAGTTTTTATCCCTAACTTCTCTCTTTGACGTGAGGGCGATCTAGCAATTTAACAGTTTTTTAGGATAACCACTGACTACTGAGCTTTTTCCCCTTGATCAGAGTTCAAATACAGAACCTGAGAGCCTAAAGAGCAACATCATAGCAGTTTTTTCTTTGCCAATTAATCTATGCCCCGAGGGCTATTACAATTTTATTTTTATACAATCTTATCTTACTGATTCTAACCAATATTATCTTATACTATTTCGTTCACTTATGAGTTTTTAGTTTTCCTAATTCATTAACAAACTTTTTCACGAAGAGATATTTGGTTGGTTGTTTTCTATTTTTTTTAAAGTGAAATGTAATTTTATCAGACTTTTTAAAAATAAAAAATAAAAAATAAAAAAGAAAAAAGAGATTTAGTCACAATTGAGGAACTTGGTGTAATTAACTATACTCCGCCGCTCCGCCGTTTGCTGAAAATTAAAATCAGGCCTTCAGGCAATCTCTCTCTATCTCTCTATTAATTGGCTGTTTCCCTTCCGTCACGTAGCTGTATCTGATATCAATTTCGCCTCTCCGTCGGGCTTTCCGTTTCCGGTGCTCCGCCGGCGCTTCCTGTGGAATTTTCCTGAAGCATTTTGCCGGAATATTTCCTCGCTTTCGCTTATCGGAACTTCTCTATTTGGACTTGTATGTCAACCTATCAATCGTCAATTACCTTGTTCAATTGCCAATTATGTGTGTTTTCGAAATTCGGTTGTTTCTAATGGTTTGGTTGCTAGAGTACTTGATTGATTGCTGTTCTTTGACTGAAGTGAATTGCGGCTTTTGGCTGGGAATGTGATTTGGGAAAGAATGAAAATGGTGGCGAAAAAGGTCGGGAAGTATGAGGTCGGCCGAACGATCGGCGAAGGGACTTTCGCGAAGGTTAAGTTTGCGCGGAATTCGGAGACTGGAGAGAGTGTTGCAGTGAAGGTTATGGCCAAAAGCTCCATTCTGAAGCACAGAATGGTTGATCAGGTGCTTATTTCCCAGCTCCTTTCTCCAAATTCTTAAAGAGTTAATTTTACTCCTTTATTAAGTGAAAACCTAATTGCGACAGAGCCAAGTTAGTGTCCTTGAATGTTTGAATGCGTTTCTTGATGCTCTTAACTCTTCGTCATTTCTCATAGGGCTGTATCCTAGGCGAGTCCAGCTGGGCTCTTCAGGCTTGGTAGTCTAAAAATTTCGTTTATAAGTCATTTACAAAGTATTCTTGGATTTGATTGTTTATCTTCCAAGCCTATGGCTAACGATCCCTTGTCAAGCTGATAGAGCGTCGATGTTGTTTCAAGTTTGTCAGCCCAAGTTCAATTTTAGCCTAGAGAATCAACAGCGCCTCAGAATGTATCGCAGCTTGACTTGTTACTGGCAGAGCTTGAGTTGTTTGGTTTGTTTTACGGACTTAGTTGCTCAGTCACAATATCATTTACGTTTTCTTTGTGATCTTTTCAGCGTAATTTATAGCAATGCTAATTCTTTTGTTGTTTATTCACCTTGTCTTACTGCTTTTTGTGGTTATTTGATCTTTTGACAAACGTGCATTTGATGTATTGATTAATTGAAAATTTGAATGCAAGGAATGACCAATGTGTTAAAGCCACCAAATTATATGCGAACTGGTAAAGAGTTCATGTATGAGGATTGAATTGTGTTAATTGAAACACGATGCCGTGTACTTTGAGTTAACATCTTCTCTGCTTTTCTGTTGATTTTCTGACTTGCTTGAGATGGTTTCCAGATTAAAAGAGAGATATCCATAATGAAGATTGTTAGGCATCCTAACATAGTTAGGCTGCATGAGGTATGCTCAAGCATTTTTGTGAAATACTTTCTATCAGTACAGACTTCTTTTTGTTTCAAGCAACACACATGTTAAAGCTTTAAAAAGTTTTAATACCAAGTAATTGGTACCTTTTTTTTCTTTTGGTATGTCAGGTGTTGGCTAGCCGGACAAAGATATTTATTGTTTTAGAGTTTGTTACTGGAGGGGAACTCTTTGATAAGATAGTAAGGCTTCTTGAAATCTCCAACTTTTGCTTTTGTTAATGATGAATTTTACATATCTTTTCTGTTTTAAAAGCTTTTTCTTGGGTTCTATGAAATTATAATGTTGTCTTCCTATAAACTGATGAACAAGAATGAAATAAGCTGAATAATTCTGTAAGCTTACTTGTTCATTATTGAATTCAAGTATGGGGTATTTATACACAAAAAATAATCTAAAATATCTCCTAAAAATCAGGAATAAATTTGAATTAGGCTTAGGGGATAAACTACATCAACTGAACTTTAAACTTACTGGAATTATCTTTAGCGAACTGCTTTTCATCCCTTTAATCTTGAACCTTATCTTATCCCTTTAATCTTGGAACCTTATCTTATCTCCTTAACAACCTTATCATCTTATCCCAATCTTGTAATCTGATTTAAAAAAAAAAAAAATCAGGTTTCTCCAAATATTTTTCCTTTTTCTCTTGCAAAACCAATTTGAATTCTTCAACACTTCCTCATGGTGTCATATCAGTCTTGCAGCCTTAAAAAAAAAAAAAAAAGATTTTAATCAGTTACATTGTGGATGTGCTATACCTCAACCTTCACATTCATAACACCTATGGTACTCCAGCATTATAGTGGAATTGGCACTTAACAAGTTACTGAACTGAGGGATGCAGACGGATTAATTTTTTATTTTCATGATTCCTTTGATAATAGAATTTGGTTTACCTGAGAGATATGTTAGTTTTGTGATGAGAATAATCTAATTTCTATCTTGCTAATGAAGAATGGCACCGTTGGATTTTGTAGCACCACTGATGCTGGGAACTCCTTGTCCTTTTGCTTCCATGAGTGTACAGGTTCATCAAGGAAAGCTCTCTGAAAATGAATCTAGGCACTACTTTCAACAACTTATAGATGCAGTTGCTCATTGTCACAGTAAAGGTGTTTACCACAGGGATTTGAAGGTGTGGCATACTGGTTGACATGTAATTCTTACTCAGCTATCATATCACATATTTCTAAGGGCATTATCCAAAATAAGTATTCTTTATTTTCCTTATTATTTCCAGCCTGAAAATCTTCTTCTCAATTTCCATGGGAACTTGAAGGTTTCTGACTTTGGACTGAGTGCACTGCAACAACAAGTAAGCATGATCACTATTTGGATTTAAGAAATAGTTGGATTTTTTCTCCCGAAACAACAATGCATATTACACTCTTCTTTTTTCTGGACTTGTGCAGGGTGTTGAACTGCTTCATACTACATGTGGGACACCAAATTACCTTGCACCTGAGGTAGATTCTAACAGAATCTGTAGTGGACTGCTAGTTTGATTTGGTCTATCACAGTGCTGCTTCACTGGCCGACACTTAGATTTAAATATTATTGTCAGGTGATTTAAAAACATCAGATAAAATTTTAGACAATCTTTTCACACAAAAAAAAAAAAGGGAAAAAAAATCTCTTCATGAAGTTCCTGGCTATTGAAGCCTTGTGATATTTTGATGATTTTATAACATTATCGACTCATCCTTCTTGTTGGTCCTCTTTACTGTAGTTTATGGAAGAATTATTGTATAGGGTTTACCTCTTTATGGGCAATTTTGGCTTGACTTTTTTCTACCGGTTTCACCCCCTTTAGTCATGTTTGTAGTACTTTACAGATGAATAGATACAACAACAACAAAATACCAAGCCTTTATCCCACTCTATGGGGTTGGCTACATGAAGTTTAGCTTTCCGTTCATTTTTATCCATGATCTTATCTTCTATAAGCTCCATATACTTAAGATCAAACCTAACTATCTCCCACCAAGTTTTTCTTGGTCTTCCTCTACCTCTTTTGCTAACTACTTGTTCTATTCCATCCACTCTCTCACAAGAGCCTCTATTGGTCTTCTTCTCACTCACACGATCAAACTATTTTAATCATGTCTCCACCATCTTATTTAAATTAGGAGCCACTTCGACCTTATTATGAATAACTTCTTTTGTAATTTTACCTTTTCTTGTATGGCTACACATCCTTTTTAGCATCCTCATTTCGATAACACATATTTTGCCCATGTTAGCACTTTACCATCCAACATTTTATGCCATACAACAAAGTTGGTCTTATATCTATTGTCATATGCCTATGGTTATAAAGGAAGGGGGGTACTTACACATTGTATAGGTTGTTAGGCCTTACTTAAATAAGCTTGGTAGTTAAGCGGTTATGCTATTTTTGAATTTGGCTTCCTTTGGCACCTTGTCACAAGTGGTGGATCAATATATAATAAATTGATCCAGCTCCATTTGATGCATTGATGAATACAATCTGAAATTCACCTTTCCTGTCTCAATTCTATCTTCTCGATCCTTCCCTCTTCTATTCTCTGTTCTCTCTCTTTCTCTCATTCTCCCTCAATCCTCCTTAATTCTCCCCAATTTAGAGGAGAATTCTGTTGTTAGATCTAAGAATCTGACAAATTGGTATTAGAGCACGATTTGGGATAACAATCACGCTTGGCTAATTCTTTATGATGGTCGACGAAACTAGGATGAAGCAAATGGAGTCTCAGCTACGGCACGTCACGGTGGTGGTGGCAGATATGCAAATCCAGATGGGAACCTTGGAGGCATCGGTGGAATCGGTGGTGGAAAAGAGGATAGAAGGAGCGATGGAACGGTAGTTGAAGGAGAGTCGCAATTAGAACAATCTGCTACGCGATTAAATGCTTGAGTAGAACAACCACTTGTGAGATCAGATGCAACAATTCATGATGATGTTCAGTAGCCAAAATCTGGTAAGACTCTCCCTCAAATTTCCCCCCAGAGAGAGGTCAGAGCCAATCCTTCCTAGGCATGGGACGACCCAACGAATTGAGGGATCTTTTGAATTTGAGGTGGATCCACCACTTGTACGAGAAAATACTATGGAGAGGAGGCAAGGAGCTTTGGCTGTTCCTAATTAGCCTTATGTCAAAATTGGAAATCCCATTGTTTGATGGCCAAAATCCAAGGTGGTGGGTAAGGCATTCTGAACGAATGTTTAGTGTGTATAATGTGCCTGAACAACAGAAGGTCACACTGGCTATTGCTTACCTCAATGATGTTGGAGATGTCTGGTTTCAAGGGTGGAGTCAGGTGAAGGAAGGTTGCCAGTGGCCTAAATTTGTGGAGGACTTATGTGAGCATTTTGGGAATCAAAGTATGATGGATGTTGTGGAGGAATTCAACATGCTTAGGTAGGAGGGAATGGTGTAGTCATATCAACTTAAGTTTGAGGAGCTAAAATCGCTCATGCTAATCCTTAACCCCCACCTAACGGGAGGATACTTCATCTCAAGTTTCATTAGCAGCTTGAGCAAAGAGCTACGTCCCATAGTGAAGAAGTAGTGATGGTTGGGAAGGGGAATATACTCCGGCATTCCCCAGCCAGGGAGCCAAGGGTTCATTAAGGAGGGTGGTAAGGTTGGTCAAGGTACAAAGGGGATGGCCATCACTCCTGCTCAGTCGCCAGGTGGGAGGATCATAGAACAGAGGAGGCAGGTAGGACTGTGTTTCCATTGTAGGGATATATACACCTCAGGACACAAATGCAAGAGCTAGGTTCTATTACTGGAAGGGGAGGAAAAAGTAGATGCAGTAAAAGAGGGGACCACAAACCCCATGGAGACTGAGGGGGAAGAAAATGTGGAAATCTCATTACATGCATTGAGGGGATTGGCTAATAGTAAGATTATCAAGGTGGAAGGGAAGGCACAAGATTGTAGACTGATGATCCTAATAGACAGTGGAAGCACCCATAGGTTCCTAGATGAAAGCACTGTAAGGAAGTTGAATTGTCGGCTTACTAGCACACAACCACTATCAGTAATAGTGGCTAACAACAATAAGGTGGTCTGCAAATTGGCTTGTGTAGGGTTTTGCTGGGGAATGCATGAAGAGGAATTTGAGGCAGATTTGAGATTGCTAAAGCTGGGGGGGGGGGGGGGTGTGACATCGCGTTAGGGGTAGATTGGATGAAAAATGTAAGTCCCTTTTGTTTTGACTTTAATAAGATGGAAGTAACGTTTGAGAATGAGGGTAGGTCGATGACCTTGATGGGTAGTATGGAAACAGGGTTGTGCAAGATGATATTGAGGAAGAAGCTACAAAAGATACTCAGGAACAAGCTGTCACAGGTAGCGCAACTATTTTCAATCCATGTGGTGGAATAGATAGGGGAAGTTCAAGAGCAAGAAGGAGAGTTAAGGCTAGCCATAAAAAGCCAACCCCAACACCAGTGGAAGGTACAAGAACTTGATTCTCTTGACTCACTTCTAGTTGAGTTTAGGGACTTATTTGTGGAACCAAAATCCTTACCCCCCAAAAGACCCTTCGATCACTCCATTACCCTCAAACCTAACATTGAACCAGTGACCATCAGATCATACCATTATCCCCCTGAACAAAAGGCTGAAATAGAAAAATTAATTAAGGATATGCTCCAAAAGTCTATCATCACACCCAACTATAGTCCCTTCACCTCACTTGTGCTTCTTGTAAAAAAGAAAGACAGTAGTTGGCGTTTTTGTGTTGACTAGTGTTGTTAAAGGCCCAAGGCGCACTAAGGCGCAAAGGGTCTTGGAGCTTGAGGCGCAAGGCGAGGCGCGCTCCTGGCAGGTGCAATGCACATGCTGACTAAGAAGAAAGAAAAATATACTTCTTAATTGAATAATAAGTCATAAAATAGATCCTAATCACATATCAACATTTATGTTATCAAAAACTTCTATTCTATTTCTAAATGCTGCAGTTCTATATAAGTATACTTGAAAATTTGTAAAGATTAAGGCTAAATTATGCCAAAAAATGTTAAAAGAAAAACGAAGAAGAAGAAGTAGCAGCAGGCATCAACAAATAAAAATTAAAAAAAAATAACTGAAGAAGAAGAAGAACAAGAGGAAGAGAAGAAGAAGAAGAAGTGCAACGTAAGAAAGAAGAAGAAGAAGTAGAGGAAGAGAAGAAGAAGAAGAAGAAGAAGAAGAAGAAGAAGAAGAAGAAGAAGAAGCAGGCTAGCAGTAGCAGCAAAGTAAGAAGAAGAAGAAGCAGAGGAAGAGAAGAAGAAGAAGAAGAAGAAGAAGAAAAAGAAGCAGGCTAGCAGTAGCAGCAAAGTAAGAAGAAGAAGAAGCAGAGGAAGAGAAGAAGAAGAAGAAGAAGCAGGCTAGCAGTAGCAGCAAAGTAAGAAGAAGAAGAAGAAGAAGAAGCAGGCTAGCAGTAGCAGCAAAGTAAGAAGAAGAAGAAGAAGGATAGCAGAAGAAGAAGAAGAAGGAGCAGAAGGATAGCAGCAACGTAAGAAGCAGCCGTGTAAGAAGAAGAAGAAGAAGAAGGATAGCAGCAACATAAGATTAAGAAGCAGCCGCGTAATAATAAGAAGAAGAAGAAGAAGAAGAAAGAAGAAGAAGCAACAAGGATTGCCGAAGAAGAAGCAGGCTAGCAGCTGCCAGCAGCGTAAGAAGAAGAAGAAGAGAAGAAGCAGAGATTGTTGATATGTTACCTTGGCCTGGAGAAGCAGAAGCACCTCAATTAGAATTGGAGAAGAACTTGAGGAGTTGCAGTTGTTGTGTTGCATGAGAGAAAAGAGTGCTACGTAAGAGAGTTTTGGAGAGGTGTAGTCTCTTGGCTTTCTAGAAATCAGATGAGTTGGAGCATGATATTTTTGAGTTTTGTTGACTTTTCAATATTGTATTTTATTATTTTCTTTCTCTTTAAGTTTTAACAGAAAAATGTTTTAAAAATAAAACATGCTGATTTTTTAGCTGCGCTTGATGGATGTGCACCTGAAGGGCCTAGGCGCGCCTAGCTGGATCTCGCCTTGCCTGGGCATGGCAAGGCGAGATGGTTGCGCCTTGAGGGGCCTTGCGCCTAGGCGCGCCTTTAACAACACTGGTGTTGACTACCATCAACTCAACTCCCTTACAATCAAAAATAAATTTCCCATACCCATTATCAAAGACCTAGTAGATGAATTAAAAGATGCCACGATCTTTACCAAACTAAACCTTCGATTCGGATACCTCCAGATCAGAATGAGCACCTAATGACATCCCTAAGACAGCTTTTAGAACCCATCAAGGGCATTATGAATTCCTGGTGATGCTATTTGGGCTCATAAATGCCCCAACCACATTCCAAGCCCTAATGAACCAAATTTTTGAACCATAATTACGGAAATTCATTCTTGTGTTCTTTGATGACATCTTGGTTTATAGCCCCTCTTTCTCACAACACCTTAAACCACTTACAAACCACATTTAAAGTCCTTAGGTTAACCAGTTATACGTCAAAAAATCAAAATGTGCCTTTGCATTGCTTCAGGTAGAGTACCTTGGATAGGTAATATCTAGTGTTGGGGTAAGCACAGATCTAAGGTAAGTGGCAGCAATGACCTCATGGTTGAGGCTTACCGCTATTAGCGCCTTGAGAGGATTTTTGGGACTCACAGGTTACTATTGACGGTTGGTGAGAAATTACAGGGTGATCAGTAAGCCACTCACTAATTTGCTAATACAAGAAGGGTTCAATTGGAATGAAAAGGCAAAGCAAGCCTTTGTGTTTCTTAAAGAGGCGATGAGTGAAGTGCCTACCCTAAGTTTACCTAACTTTTAACATGCCCTTTGTATTAGAAATAGATGCAAGTAGCAATGGAGTTGGAGCAGTGTTAATGCAAGCCTTTATCAATTAGGCATTGGCCCCCGGACAACTTGGCCTGAGTGTCTATGATAAAGAACTGCTAGTAGTCCTGATAGCGGTTGACAAATGGAGGCACTACCTAGAGGGGGGACAATTTATCATTAAGATCAATCACGATAGTTTGAAGTTTTTACCACAATAGAAGCTACATACTCATTTGCAAAAGAAAGGGGTGTCTAAATTGATGGGACTAGATTATGCCTGTGACACTTGTAAATGGTGCAAGCATGAGACCGTAGCATCTCCTAGCCTATTGGCTATTGCAGCTGTTACCTACGCCTGAACGGGCATGGACTTAACATAACAATGGACTTTGTGGAAGGGCTACCGAGATCTGAGGGAAAGGATTGCATCCTTGTGGTAGTGGACAAACTCACCAAGTACACCTATTTCATCAGCCTTTCACACCCCTTCACCGCACAAGAACTAGCCCGAGTGTTTCTAGATCAAGTGTTAAAGCTACACGGGGTTCCACAATCAATTGTATCAGATCAGGACAAGGTTTTACCAGCTTGCTATGGAAGGAACTACTGAAATCACCGAGAACCTGACTTCACATGTCATCAACCTATCACCCGGAGACTAACGAGCAAACAAAGAGGGTCAACCAATGCTTGGAGACCTACTTACGCTGCCTATGCTTCCTACAGCCTAGGGGTTGACACAAATGGTTATTGTTGGCGCCATGGTGGTACAACTTGTGCCACCACAGTGCCCTGAAGGTGACTCCATTCGAGGCCCTATATGGCTAAAACCATTCTACCAACTATTGGCGGACTCACCACTATAGCAACGGTGGACTCTTACTTACAACAACAACAGGTGCTATCAGTACTAAAAAGGGAGGTAGCCAATGCTTAAAACATGATGAAACAATTTGTTGATATAAGGAGAAGGGAAAGGGAATTTGTTGTAAGAGAAGAAGTATACTTAAAGTTGAGACATGCTCACCTAAAGGCATTCTCGCGAGAACAGGTAACCAAACTCAGCCCAAAATTTTACAGACCCTATCTGATTGTTGCTTGGTTTGGGAAAGCTGCCTATAAACTCCAACTATTGGAAGACTCTCATATCCACCCCGTCTTTCATGTCTCTCTACTCAAGGAATCTGTGCGAGTCCCTCTTTACCCTCTATGGCTACTGAAGCTAACACTGAGCTAGAACCCATTGCCATCGTGGACAAACGAATCATCTACAGGCAAGGAGTCTCACTAACATAGGTCTTGGTACGCTAGTCCAACCTGCACCTGGAGAACAATACTTGGAGTACCTCCCAAACTTGCTCAAGCCAAGGCTACTGGGTTACTCTGAATTTCTTGCGGATAAGAAATGTTTAAAGGGGAAGGGAATTGTCACATGCCTATGGTTATAAAGGCTGGGGGGGGGGGGGGGGGGGTACTTACACATTGTATGAGCAGTTAGGCCTTACTTAAATAAGCTTGGTAGTTAGGTGGTTATGCTATTTTTGAACTTGGCTGCCTTTGGCGCCTTATCCCAAGTGGTGGATCAATATATAATAATTTGATCCCACTCCATTTGAGGCATCGATGGATACAATCTGAAATTGACCTTTCCTGCCTCAATTATCTCTTCTTGATCCTTCCCTCTTCTATTCTATGTTCTCTCTCTCTCTCTCTCTCTTGTGATCCTTCACAATTCTCCCCGATTCAGAGGAGAATTCTGTTATCAGATCTAAGAATCTCACATCTATCTTATGAAAATTTCCTTTTAGCTTTAGTGCATTCTTCCATTTTAACCATTCTACCTTATTTCTATGGGTAACTCCTTGTTCATGCCCCCATCTTTTTGGATGAGTGATCCAAGATATTAAAATTGATCTTTCTTGTTATGGTTTGATATTTGTAACGCCCTGCTTTTCCAAGGCGTTAGATAATGTAAGATTTCGGGGATATATTTTTTTCCATCATAAACTTAACACATAAATTGTTTTCCGACAATCTTGTTACACTTTCTCAGTATATCAAACTTAATAATGAATAAACTAAGACAGGTAACTTATCATAAATGCGGAAGCTAGATCGAAACCTCAAATGATATATAACCGTAATTCCTTTATTCATAATATTGAAATCGTATCATCGCTTAACATGACATCATCAAAACGTAATACATAGGCACACATCTCTTAACATAACAACGGAAACATGCTAAAGATCACCTATGTAAATAACAGCTACATCTCGATAACCTCTTTCCCTTTGGCGCTGCTGCTTTCACCTGGAACGTTTGAATATTTCAGGGACATAGTCCAAATTATATGTTGAATCATCTAAGTGAGAGTTCAAAAATATTTTCATGAATGTATGCAAGACATGAAACAAACCGACACATCCCGATAAGCCCCAGCCCAAGAGAATCCCACACAGCGCTTACCCCCTACCACGGGAAAAGAGTAATCTCTCTAGAGGTAACATAACCACATTGACATATTGGCATAACACCATCATAGCTTAAGAGGGTCAACATCAATGCATGAACCCGGGAATCACCCCATCATCATTACGTTCCCACTCAGAAGCATTCCAGACCATGTCAACACAAACCCTGGCCACAAGATGATCAACACTATCTCTGGGAATCCACGTCCGCCTCGGAAACAATGCTACCGCCCAAAGGCCCCAGGGTGGTGTCTACTCGCAGCCTCGCCACTTAAGCCCATTCGGGGTGGTGTACACTCTCAGCCCCGCCACTTGTCGACTCGTATGGTGGTGTTCACTCTCAGCCCCCATCACAAGTGGGCATTAATTCTTGGCACGCTTCCCTAGTGCTATCACTCAAGTGCCACATCACAGGTTGACATCCCACATCCCACGTGAACAAACATAAAAACATGCCAATGTCATATACCATGATTCGATGCATCATTTAAAACAACATTTCATGTACATAATTTATCGCACAAAATTCAATGCACATGCATAAAACATTTAGGGACGAACCTCTTTCATGAAAACAACCATCACAGGTTAAACCATTCACATGCAACAAAACCCCTTTTGCATGTAATCAAATCAAGTTTAGGTAAAAACAAAACCAAGTTTTAGCATAGAACTACTCACAATAAACCAAGTTTTTAAGTAAGAACACTCACCTTGAACGAAACTCAAAACACCTCGAATCTTGTGCCCTATCTTGATTCTCGTGCTAGGCTTCTAATGGTTCTCAAACCTGAGTCTCAACATACCCTGGCCATCAAGAAATTCATTATTCCATCTTTCTCACTTCTCCATTTCTCTTCCAACTTCTCCAAATGGTGCCCCTATTTATAGGCCTTTAAGCTTAGCTACCAAGTAAGACATATTATATTATAATATTCCTTAATCATTTCAAATTTTCTAAAATCTTCTCCAATCATTTCAAATCTTCTGCAATCAGTCTAAATCTTCTAAGATTTTCTATAATCATTCCAAATCTTCTAAGATCTTCTCCAATCATTCCAAATCTTCTAAGATCTTCTGCAATCATTCTAAATCTTCTAAGATTTTCTATAATCATTTCAAATCTTATCCTTAAATTCATCATGAGGCTTCATCCTTATCTCTAAAGTCATCATGAGGTTTTATCTTATCTCTAAAGTGATCATGAGGGTTTATCTCATCTCTAAAGTCATCATGAGCCTTCATCCTTATCTCTAAAGTCATCATGAGAGTTTATCTTATCTCTAAAGTCATCATGAGACTTTTCCTAAATCTCCCACATGCCCCTCGGAAGAAGGTTTCAAGAATTACACTTTGGCCTGAACTTTTTGGGTAATTGCACTGACTCCTTGCAACTTGGTCCCTAGGCCATTTTTTAATTGCACTTATGCCCCTAAAGGAAGGATTTATTACGCTAATATCCCAAGATTTTAGGTAAATTACACTTTTACCCGAACTTCAAAAATTACAATTTTGCCCCTGGCTCAGAAACTGAACTTTTGTCTCCAGACTTCCACAATCCCTTGAAATATCCTATTTGCTCAAATATCTGAATCTAAAAATCTCGAGTATTACATCCTTTATTGTTTTCCAGGCTGAAATTAGCTGTACCGAAAACTATCTCTATTCTAATTGCTTTCAGTGTCATAAATTCCGACTCAAGACACTCGTCAATGACATACATTTTTTCTTAGATATTTACATTCCGGGTTACTCCCTTCCATCGATTCGGCAATTACTTAACTAAATTCTCAAATTGATTTTCAGTTCCTTGAACTTACTTAACACTACGCAATATGGGGTATTACAATATTCCAATTTTATGGGTGTCAGAGAAGGTTTTTCATTCCAGCTTATTTTGGTTGCAAGGAGAGTGGTGCAAGAAGGGCTAGCGTCTTGGACTTCATCTAGTTTTGTCCATTGCTTGCTCTTCTCTGCTGCATTTCTCTTATTCTTGCTTGCGTACTCAGTAGCTTCTAGTCTTATTTTCTATGGTATGATTATGATCTGAGCTATTTCTTCAGTTTGCTATCATTTCCTCCAGTTAAGTTCATCATATTTATCTATTTTATTGTTTTTTGAAATCTGTTACTTGTTAAAGAAGCATGGCCTGGACATCTTTTTCTTTCTTCTAATCATCTTCTCCTCAACTAATGCTGTAGGTTCTAGGCTGTCGAGGTTATGATGGTGCTACAGCAGATATCTGGTCTTGTGGAGTCATCATTTACGTCCTAATGGCAGGATATCTTCCATTTAACGAGACTGATCTCCCCACCTTGTATAAAAAGGTTAGTTGCTCATTGCTTAAGTTTGGTGGACCTGATGCTGCTTTATTATCTACAGACTAACAATAGTGAGGATACATTCTATTAGAAGGTAACCTGTCACCCCATCTTTTAACATGCCCAACCATACTTTAAATATCATCAGCACTCAATGGTTTTGTAGGCTTCCAATAGGATGCTGGTTATTTATCATTGATAAATAATTTCATTAGTTTTTTGATTGGCAGAGGGCAAGCCTTGGTAGCAACAATAAGGTTTGTTTCTTTGTGGCCAAAAGATAACAGGATTGAGTTATTGAAACAACCTCTTTGCAAACAAGCAAGAGGAAGGCTGGGTACGAATACAACCCTCCCTGACACTTGCAGAATGGGGAGCCTCATGCAGTAGGAGCATCCTTTTTAGTTTTTTGACTGATACAGGATTGTACTATCTGCAGCAATTATGTTAGTCGATATACTGATTTTGCTTTTCAACACTAGAAATTTTATTTCTCTGATATTTTTCTGCTTGTCACATTATTTCTTTGTTAATATATTTTTATTTTTAAACATTTAATTCTTTTGTTATTTAAGTTCATTACAGTTCTAGACAACTTTTGTAGTCCAATGTAGAAACAAAATTTGTTTGATAAGTTAATTAGGTATTAATTTGTCCTTTTAGTAACTATTATGTTGGAGATTGTACGTTGAAGCTTCAGGCATGAATCGCTGATCCAGTACAGGTCTGTTAGGTAACAAAAAAATAAATGGGCAAGTTCAGCTTAAAAGATAGATCGTTTGCAGCCAGAAAGGTTCAAACAAAATGAAAATACAACTGAAGGCTTCACAATCTTGGTAAATTACAAACAAAGCACAACCAAGTAATGACACTTTGCATGCGCCACACCGAGACTCAGAGGCATTTCTTGTGTCTGAAGTGGTGCAGAAATTATTCTGGAGTAAAATTTCCAGGACAAGTCCCTCCACTCTATTCCTTTTGGGTGAGGCTTATGAGTCCATGAAGTAAAGTGAAACAAGTGTTAGTAAGAGTATTTAATATATAGGTGTTTTATTTGTATTTCCATACTACTTTATCAAGCACCAAAGCATATTGGATTATGCTACATTTTTATAAATTTCTTCTAGTAGGATTTCTTATTTTTGAAGATAGGCTATCTATGACCATACATTTTGGAAGATATAGTTATAGATAGAAATGAGCTGACTCCAAATAGTGAGATAAAGGCTTGTTGCCTTGTTGTTGTAGCCTTAGATAAAAATGATTGACAAAGTTAGAATTCATGTAACTGCACCTAGTGGAATTAAGACTTGGGGTTGGGGTTGTTGTAAGGTTTCTTGTTTTTCTAGATAAATTCTATTATTAGATGAAGAGTCCCCCCCCCCCCCCCCCCCCCCCCTCCCCCAGTCTCCAGTGTTGAAAAACTAACATAAAGTTTGATGGCATTTATAAGCATTTAAGTACCAATATGCCAATTATAATCTTTTATAAACATTCAAAGCTATGATATGCAGAGCCACAACATGCTTATCATTTTTTTTAATTTGATAAATATTGTAAAATATTCACAAGTTCAGATTGGTGATTACTTGAGGGAGAGCCTTGCTAGCCACAATAAGGTTGCTTTTTGTGACTGGAAGGTCATGAGTTCTGGAAACAGCCTCTTTGTAGTTCCACTTTATGTGTGTGGCATGCTTAGAAATGTGGAAAATTTTATCTTTATGCACTTTACTAACATCAAAGAAAAAAGAATCTTTTTCATTGCACTCATCTGTATCCATTGAGCATTTTCTAAACAATACCGTGGTGTCTGAGATCATTGAGTGCACTAGCAACTGTGCTATCCTACCAACCTATGATTCTCTGAAGACTACAGCTATTTTCTAACTTTTGCTCTGATTTCTTTCCAGATCAATGCTGCAGAGTTTACATGTCCATTTTGGTTTTCTCCTGGTGCAAAATCATTGATAGAGAAGATACTTGATCCCAACCCTGAAACTGTGAGTATGAAGATCATTCTTTCTTTAATACAGGGGTTATGTTTGACTCTTCAAGTATATGTCTTCTTAAATGCAACAATTTCCTGTTACTTATTGATTGCTTACTATTTCCAGTATTTCAGTTAGATGTAGGGCTGGAATAATCACAAATTGAGATGTTATATTTGACTGTGTTATCATGCCCTGAAAGTTACAAGACATTGTTATCTCCGGTGATGGCCAATGTGCTGTAAGAACAAAAGAAAGTTACTTGAACATAAGAAATGTGCAAAGGTCAATCACTGGTCATTGTGTCTTACAAGGCAAAGATATAAATCACAAAATCTGCCAGTGAAGGCCAATGGTTGAATACTACCAATTGATTGCCATCATTGAATTATATGGAAATGAGAATATGAGAAAATATTACCTTTAGTTTCAGAAGTTATAGTATTCTGAAAATAGATATTCACTAAAACATAACACTAAAAAAAGACCGTTTAAGTTTAACAGTTAGAAGTTCAGTGGGTAGAAGGAAATATTTTAGGAGAGTTGTTATCTTGCAGAGTCAATGTGTTCTCTTTCATGCCTCAAAAGAATAGATTGATTCATAAAGCCAATCTATTTTTTTCTAGCTACACTGACTTATTTTCATGCCTTCAATCCAGTTTCCTCTGCTAACTTAAGTCTTGCCATGTAGTTTTCATATTAGTAACCTTTGAAATTAACTTTTAACCTTAGCCTTACACTTAACAACTTTAGGAAAAATCTCTAGTGCTTCATTTATCCTAGCATAGAAAAATTGCTAGGAAAAATTGCTAGTTCAACAACTGCATGCCTAAATCCCACTAGTTCTGGCTGGCTACATAATTTTTAGACCTTTGGCCATCTCTATGGATGATTGATTGGTGCCCATTAAAGTAAAATGATTCGATGGTACATAATTAATAAAACAGCAATACTTTTGAATGTTGAATCATGTTTAAATTTGGAGGTTCTATCTGTATTATCTATATTGAGTTAGTGTTACTTCTAAATATTTCTTGTGGGTAGAGGACCCTTTCTAGTCGTGACTAAAAGATATATCTATAAGTGCAATTCTTTTGCTTTGTCTGTACTCCTCAGATGCCTGTCAAAATCATATTTTGCTTTCATGCAAGAATGGACAATGACTTTTGGTAGTAAGCTTAGTAGTTTAAGGTTTAAAAAATAAAATTCTGTGTCATACTTTAATATCCAATTGCATAATTGCACCCTGTATTTTTGCAGCGTATTACAATTCAAGGGATTAAGAACCACCCATGGTTCCAAAGGAATTATGTGGCTGTCAAACATGGAGAAGAAAATGAAGTGAATTTGGATGATGTTCAAGCAGTTTTTGAAGACATAGAGGTCTCATAATGCTAGATTTGAGTTTTTTCTATTCCTATCAATGGACATTGTGATAAAATATTTAAATCTCAGCAATTATAGAAACTATATCCTGATGCTCTTCAAGCCTGGCTCTTGCCTATTATGCTCCTCAGTTTCTTTAGGGTCAATATTTTATTGCATCCTGATGCTCCTGAATGTTGGCTCTTGCTTATTCATGCACTTTAATGTCATCAGGGTTAATATTTGGCTATATCTGTTATTTTGCAGGATCGGTATGTCACTGAACAAGCTTCAAATGACAGTGGACCTTTAATGATGAATGCATTTGAGATGATTACCCTCTCTCAAGGGTTGAACCTTTCAGCGTTGTTTGATAGGCGTCAGGTACAGTTATTTTCAAGAAGCAGCCAAAGTACTTAATAAAGTTACAGAAATCCTGCTGCTTGGTTTTATATTGGGTAGTATTAGTATTGTAATACACTCTCAATCTGCTGGAACTGACAACTTCAACTAGTGGTCTCTCCTGGAAATGTTTCGTGCAAGTAAAATATGTCTATTTTTAACTGCTACCTTTTCTTTTTATAAGCGTCCAGTGCCAAAATGGAATCTATGCCACCAATAGTGCCAAGTGGTTGGCATAGTTTTAATGAACTTGTATTTTAATGTGCACTTATTGCAAGTATGACTTGCAGTTTTTCTTAATTTTTAACCAGGGATTGTTTATTCATCACACTTGTCATGTGAAATAGATTTGCTTATTGACTAAAACTCAAATGACAAAATGAAGGCCATTAACTTTATTATATCTGGCAGGATTGTGTAAAGCGGCAAACACGTTTTGTTTCCTGCCAACCAGCTAAAGTTATAATCTCAACAATTGAAGCTGTTGCAGAATCAATGGGTCTCAAGGTGCATACACGTAATTACAAGGTATGGTTATATATTTTATGATTGGTCTTACTCTGAGACATCCTTGTAAATTCTTTTTTCCAATAATCCTATGAGATCATCAGTTGGGACTAATTGTAACTTGTAATTTTCAAATTTCTATTTAGAGATATGTAGCTGTTTTTCAGGTGAAGCTTCCTAGTTTTTCTCTTTTTTATTCTATCCTGTGAGTTGTGGCTGCTCATTACTATTTTGCTGTTTCTTCATGTTATCTTTTGGAGGAACACACATATGCTGTTTGCTTTTGGATACAGTTTTGACCTGTACTGTGGATGCAATTGGTTTGAGTTGGCCCGTTGTCTGTTTTACCAGCCTTGAGTAGATCAAGCCATAGAACTAATGAGAAAACAGGCAACTTGGAGTCAATAGCATTTATGTGGTGATTTAATAAGCTGGTGTTTAGGCATAAGGTGTTCAAAAACGGAAGACTTTAGTAACTCTTGCTTAATAATGTTGATGACTATTAGGTTTCGAGTGAATTGATTACATAAATTGAATTATGCCTGGTGAATTTCTTCTTCATGCCATTGCCCAGCCCTAATGTAGCTGTGTTTCTAGTTTCTTCCTTAAAATCTTCCATGATTGCTTTTCACAGACGAGACTTGAAGGAACATCTACAAATAAAGCCGGACCATTTGCTGCTGTTCTGGAGGTAGTGATTAAGACTTCTAATTTCTTGATTCTTGCTTCCGGTATTGTGCATTGACAGACCATAACTCCATGTTGAAGTAATATTTTCCAAGAGATTTAGCCTTGTTCTCTCTACTGTTTTCAGGCCGTTTTCAGTTTTCAATTTTCAATTTTTCAAAACATTGAAAATGCATTTACTTTCAACATTTTAACATGTTTTTGAAATTAAGAAAAAATGTTATAAAGAAAATTCAAAATAACAAAAAGTTATTTTGGTTGTTTTCATCACAAACACGCTCAAAATTTTTAAAATGTAGAAAATACTACAAACAAAAAGAATGTATTTTCAGCAATCGTAAAATAGATATTCAAAATACAAAATTAAAAATAAATTCAAAATTAAAAACTAAAATATGAAAAGAACTATCCCTTAATAATTTGTTTTCAGGTTTATGAAGTTGCCCCCTCTCTTTTCATGGTGGATGTTCGAAAGGCTGCTGGGGATACACTCGAATATCACAAGGTTAGTTCAAGCACCCTCTTATCTTCTGGTCGCATAGTTTTCTCAGACATGCTCGGCGCCTGTTGACTAAATCAAATACTGGTACACGCTCGTTTCTTTTTCTTTTTCCTTCTGCAGTTTTACAAGAACTTTTGCTGCAAACTTGAGAACATTATCTGGAAACCAAAGGAGGGTGTGCAAAGTTCTGCTCTACTTAAATGACATGCATCCACATCCAGTTTGTACTGTTTGAAGCAAACAAGCAAGCGGCAGGAGAGTTGGTTTCCCGGGCCTCAAATAGGCAACATATGTTGGATATATATAATCTGCAAATTTAGTCCTTTGTAGGCATCCAAATGCCATGTTGTTCCCAGTCACTAGTTTCTACAGTTCCAAGTTATGTCTCAAATGACTAGTTCCTTGAGGTTTATCTAAATTATGCCCCCTTGCTTGCCTATGCAATATACGCTTGTATTAGGGATTGTATGGGAAAATATTAAAATCCATTCTAGGGCTCCCATGAAGAGGAAGTGCACAGATAAGTAATGCCATCTGTGAACATGATATGATGCAGCTTGTAATATTCTTTTTGAAATTTGAATGTTATCTTATTTAGAAAAATGATATCTTTACAATTTTATTTTGGTTGTAAAATATGAGTTACTTTTACGATGGTTTTCTTTTAATATATAGTCATTATTAAAAGGCATTTTAGGAAAAGCGTTATTCTTACACTTAAAATTGCCTTTGTTTTGTAAAGAAATCATAACATTTGTAAATAGTCTTAGTGTGTCACACTTGAGGCTCTCTCTTTAATAATCATGTCATTATATATAGAAATTTTAATTGTATACTGTGATAGGTTATTACCTGCCAAAACATGTGTCTACGAGCTCTGCACGATATAAGCTAAAATACAATAACGTTACTTTGAAATTGATATGTCAGCCACAAAAAAACACAAAGAAAAAAGGGTGAACACATTAAATAGGTGAGAGAAATTGGATCTCTTAGTTGAGCCGCAGCCCACAAGGGTCAAAAATGCCAGTTAAGACAGTGAGACAGAGAGAGACAGAGAGAGAGGGGGTCAAAAATGCCAGTTGAGAGAGAGAGAGTAGATAAGATGAAAGAAATAGTGTTTGTATTATTATTAATTTTTTTTTATGATTAAATGTCAAAAATCTTGAAGAGAGTTGCTTTCCTTGTTGGTTTGCCCGACTGAATTCTAAATCTGAATGTAGTCACAATTTATACATATTTAGAATATAATTTTAAGAAATGATTATCTTTTTCATGAATCTCATCCTTACAGATAAGATTTTCGAAGAGGTGACAGAACTTACCATGACTTTATCTTCATGTGGATGATTTGTCTTTTAATTTTACTACTATTTTTAAATTAATATTATTTTTTAATAATAATTTTACCTTTTAAAATATCATAAAAATTTAAACTTTTAATATTTTTTTATATTTTATTGTCGCGCCATGTCCGACATCATATTCGGAATAGAGTTGGTATTATTATGATTAAGAATAGAGAGCTAGTGGTTGATTCAAATCCAAGTAGATGGAGGAGGGTGGTGGTGTAGGTAGGTGGGTGGTAGGCCCCCCCAAGATTCCGGTCCATTGAACCTAATTCTTCTTCATTGATACCAAAGATGAACACGACATGGAGAGATTTTGGAACAGTCTCCAACTCTTAACAGCTGCCCAAAAGCTCTTCATTCATTCATTCATCTCATAACACTCACATGGACATGGGACATATGGTGGCCTCTCTCTCTCTCTCTCTCTCTTCCCTTCATTGAATGTGCCGCCCTCTTGCTTTTCACACACACATCCAACTTTGAGACTTTTATAAAGTCTCACTCACCGTTTTCCAACAAGTTTCATTCATTGGAAATCATGACAGTGACCAAGGATGATCAACATTCAAGTATTAGTGATTCATGTTTTAATTAAAGCGTGTTCAAATGATTTATTTTATTTTTTTAATAAGTAGGGTATCGTCTCAATATCTAATAAATAATATATCAGAACTATATCTAATATATTTTGTATCTTGATTTTAATATTTTTTTATCAAATTGAATCAATCCATTAAAATTCTTTCCATCAGATAAAACTTGTTTATTAGTTATTTAAATGAATTGCCCCTCCCTTTAGAAATTTCGTCAAGCCCTGTGAACAAAAAGAAAGAAAGAAAGAAAGATAAAAACAAAGAAGAAGAAGAAATTTAATAGAAAAGGTTTAACCATGGCATGTGATATAGCCGCTTTAAGGAATACATTCATGAACATAGAGAATTTAAAATTTATGTAACTAATTCCACCTGTGAACAGAATAATAAATTATTTTTAACAAATTCATATAAATCCTAACCAACCACCCAATTCTTCCACTATAGTCTCCAATAATTACTAATTCCCTTAATAATTAAGGGATATTCCCATTTCATTTACAGCCGGATAGGATCTAGAGATTCATCTTCCACAATTGTGTCTTGAGGAGATGGATTGAATCCAAAGAACAAAAATGGCAAGCCATTGAAATTCCATTGGAGATAAACAAGCTGGACTGATTGAATGGCGAAATCACTTCCAACACATTTTCGTTTGCCTTTTTTGGATGATTCATTTAAATTAACTCCATTTTATTGTCAAAGATCAACCAAGACATGAAGGAAATTGGAGTTTACACACACACATATATATAACACACACACAAAAGGGACATTTTATTTCATTACAGGCAACAGAGTAGTAGTTGCAGTGTACAATTCAAAGACAGAGAGACCTGCAGAAATAGGGCTTTGATGAAACCCTAAAAAACTAGGGCTCTGGTAAGCAAAAAACAACCCAAATACAAGGTTGTCATGGCAAACCAAATGAATTAGCTGCCATGGCCAGAGCCCATGAAATCTGAGGCACCCACCACTCAGAATTTACCACAGAACACCACTCTCTTAACAGGACACCTAAAGACAAACAACCATAACAAGAAATTCTCAAAACACATGAAACACTCAAACTGACATTAAATCCAGAAAACAGACTCTTTTGGTAGGCAATAGATAGATAAACAGATAGACGAACTCTAATATGGCAGGCACATCAGGAATGAGCAAGTGAATAAGCTGGCTGAAACACTGAACCGGAATACCCACAAACACCTGAAACCGGAGCTCCGTGACTGTATTCGCCAGGAACCATGGCCGGGAAAGAGGCCGCCTCCCACATATCAGGCGCGGCTAAAAGGGCTGAAACAGGTTCTGTACTAGACCTGCAAAAAAAGGGGTGGAAAAGGTATCGGCCGAAGTTCCTGTGAAACAACTGAGCTACCGGATTACCAGGAGGCTCACTTCTGATGTGCCAAAAACGAAGTAGTATTATTAAGCTGCTGCTACTGGTTCTGGAGAGCGCTTTAGGGAGCTTTAGGCTTCTGTAATAAGCTATCTTCATCGTTTTTTTACCTTTGTGATCTAGCATAGGATATCACATCTCCACAAGGCTCCTTCAAGGCGCTCAATGGTGCTGTTGCTGATTGAGCAGTGCTGGAGATTCAGTCCCCCCAGTGTCTTGCCCAACTTTCTGAGGTAAGGCAAGCTCTTGTTCGATACCTTTGCGCAACCCGAGAGGGAAAGGACCTGCAGAGTAAGTTGCTCGCCATGACACAAAGCAATGATGCCCAAGTCGGTGATTGAACACTTGGACACGTCGAGATCATTCAGTACTAGGCAGTTCTCTGCAACAGCCACCATGCTTTGGTCAGTGAGCTTGTAGCAGCCATCGAGATTCAGCACTTCGAGAGTTCCACCGTGGAGCCTAGCAATGGCCGAAACCACTTCATCTGTCACATTCAAGCATCCACTGAGGTTCACCTTAACAAGGCCTGCCTCGCAGCTCTCCACGAGTGGAAGAAGTCCAGCATCGTTTATTCCACAAAGCCCAGATAGATCTAATTGACGTAGCTGAGGGCACAACTTCGCTAACATAGCCAAGCTACGACTTCCAAAACCAGGGCAGCTTCGAATGGACAAGCAGCGAAGAGATTCACATGGAGATAGCATGGGCGTTTCCACTGCAAGATCCTTGATTCCCATACATTTAACTAGGGAAAGAGACTTTAACTTCGAGCCACAATTTGAGAGGGCACCCAAAATCCCCGATTGGGTGATCCGGTTGCACTCTTCCAACTGTAAATTTTCAAGAGATCCAGCAGCCCTAGCAAAAGCCACAAGTCCACCATCAGATACAAAGCAACACTTGCGAAGGCACATCTGTTTCAAGTTATGGCAGCCCTTGGCTATGGCCTCAAGACTCCTGTCGGTTGTCCCCCCACAAGAAGTAATTGTCAAAGATGTCAATTTCTGCAAACCCTGAGCCTTACCCATGACCCAGAAGCCCTTCTCACTCACATTTTGAAGCCCATTAAGGGTGAGATTCGTAATAGCCTTTCCGTAATGCCCAATTACAGCAAGAGAAATATCTGTGACCCGCAGTGCCTGAAACTTTACCTTGGTCAAGACGGAGGAGGTTGACGACACAAGGCTTGCAACTCCCTGATCCCCAACCAAAGGGCAGTCTCGGATTGCGATGCACTGCAACTTTGGGCAGAATTGTGCAATACCTTCCAAGCTCTCATTGCTGATGTTCGGACAAGATTCAATTGTTAAAGCAGTCAGATTCGGGGAATTCTTGGCAATTGCAATCATACCCTTGTTGGAAATTGAAGGACACTGGCAGAGATCAAGTTTCTCCAACAAGTGGCATTCCTTGGCTATCTCAAGTAAACCCTCATCGCCTACAGAGGGGACATCCCAGAGAGAAAGGACCCTCAAAGAAGGGCAACCACGGGCAACAGCCGAGAGCCCAAGATCTGTGACTTGACGAGATGAATTGCTTCCCCTTATAGAAAGCTTGCCAAGCCCCCCACAGCTGGAGGTTCCAACTGCAATAGCAGCAAGTCTAATGTCTGTAGCTTTCTTCCCTTCCAAACACCTTGAAAGATGTCCATTGCTTTCAGATTCCACATCCTCCCTACCAGAGACCATTTCAACATCATCTGATGATTCCTCGGCGTTCTTGCTCCGGCAAATCTCTGAGTTTCGGAGACTGCTCAAGAGCAGAAGCCAGCGCTTGGATACACAAGCAGAGGCACTCCTCGCTTGGCCTCCAGGGAGGCGCCTGAAAATCTCAAAAAGACATTCATCGGGAAGAGTTTCGATGGAGGGCTTCCTCTCCTCCTCGTATATGTTTCCTGAGGAAGCAAACGGGGAACTGATTCTAGCCCGCTTGCTTGGAGGGCAATATGCATCCAAATGGGAATAAACAGACCCCCCAAAGTAGAATTCATCATCCCCTGTAAATCCAATAACAAATTAACATCAGCTAAACCTCTCAACACACATTCATAACACCAACAATCAGAGAAAATTCAAGACAACAACAAAATACCAAGCCTTTATCCCACTATGAGGATTGGCTAAATTCTAGCTTTCGATTCCATTTTATCTACGATCTTATCGTTTAGAAGACCAATACAATTAATATCAAACAGAAGTGTGTCTCTGACAAAGTTTTCCAAACCAAAAGGTTCGGTTCGGATCAAGAAGGTCTAAAGTCTATAAGATACAAGGATGGTCTTTCAATCTAATACATGAACCAGAAGCAAACAAAGCATCATATTTTCACAAGATCATCCCCTCAAAATCCAATAACAAACTTACTTAAGCTAAATCTGCCCACACAAATCCATGGCATCAGAAACTCCCTTCTTGAGATTCAGTTTTGCAAGATTTAATAAGGAAAACGGGAGAATATTTCTTCAGCTAGCTTTGCTTACAAGAAAAGAACTTTTAGTGGAGGCGAAGGAGGAGAAAATCTCATTTTCTTGGAAAATTTGTGTAAAACTACACTTGTTTGAACAAAAGGGTGTCTATGTTACAAGAATTTCATATCAAAACGCTCATGGCCAACAGATTCTAAAGCCTAAACAATAAAAGAATGGCCTTTCCATCTATACAACGAACCAGAAACAATCAAGCACAATATTTCACAAGAATCACAACCCTGAAACCAAAACCAACAGATTCAATTAAGGAATCGGAATCGGAAACCTACCACTGTAATTGACGAGAGTAGGCATGGTTGTTCCTGAGCACAAACACAAACCCCGCAGCCGAGAGCAAAAACGATCGGACAGATCACCGAAAACAACGAAACCCAGATCAGAAAAATGCCAAGATCTTGAACAGCCGATTGCATTACAGTCAAAAGAGGTCCAAGATCATCAGGAACCCTACGCTGTAGTAGGGCAAAAAAGTGGAGAAATATGGAGAAGGAAGAGAGAGAGAGAGAGACAGAGAGAGAAAGGGGTAGATGAATGAACGCTGTTGCCATTCCGCGTTAACAATCATGTATCATATATATACACAACACATACATGATACATGATGTGAATCGATATTTCATGGAAACAATGTCTGGTGACGTACCGATCTTTGAGATACGTGACTCCTCTTGTCTCTTCTCGGAGCAGTGTTCAATGAACACTTCCTTAAAACCGGAAATTGCCGGTTATTCCTCGTGGCTCGCCACTTGTAACCTACGTGTCCCTGACCGACAACCGGCTCGGCTGCCCTCTGTTTACTATTTTCAGCCCAAATAAATAAATAAATAATCGCTTGAGATCTTTGGAATCACTAATCACTTGTATTTGAGTTTTGGACTGTGAAATAATTAGATAATTTTATAATAATAATAATAATAATAATAATTCACAAAGTATACAATCTAAGTAATAATTATATAAAGATTTGAGCATTTGAGTTTGGTCATAGCCATAGATGAGGCAATCAAATGGTCTTTTTAGGTTTGGGAGGCGCCCTTAGCTTTTTGAGAAGTTATTTTATAAAAAAAATTAAAATAGTTCCTAAAATGAATTCTCCTTTAAATTAACCTTTTTTTATTTTGTTTAAGATAATAAAAAAGAAATATTTTTTAATATTAATATGAGAATTTGAAGTATTTTCAAAATGCAACGGAGAGAAGATACTAGAAAAGTCTAGGAGTTTTTTTTTTTATTTTTGATTGATTGAAAAATGAGGTTCTATTTTTTTTTTTTTTATAGGGTAAGCTAGTAACAACTGACCACTATCAATCGTTGCTTGCAACATAACCCTGTCGACGATGGAGTTATGCTACCCCATCGCTAAGAAGGGTTGGCAATGGGTTTTCAAATCCTGTCGGTGATTACGGTTAAAACTAGAAAAATTATTTTGTGTATAATTATCGGATAGTGTGTTTGGAGAAGAGAAAGAGGTGGAGGTGCAAACTTTTGTCGATAGTTAGGGCTAAAACTAAAATAACTATTTGTGTATAGTTGTCACGACAATATAGTTAGAGAAGGGAGAAAGGTGGAGGTGCAAATCTTTGTCGGCAATCAGGGTTAAAACTAAAATAACTATCTTGTGTATAGTTGTCGCGACAGTGTGGTTGGGGAAGAGAAAGAGGTGGAGGTGCAAACCGATTATATTAGTTAATGTATTGACAATATGGAAGTTGTCGGCAACGAGCTTGTAATTAATGTGTGGGGGTAAAAGTAGATGACAATAAAGATCAATTGAACATTTTCTAAATCGTCTTTGAGTCGAAAGATCAATAGATTTTGAGTAAATATAATCGAGGTGTGCTAGATGTTGATGGACGCGAAAACATAGGTGACCTACATCATTTGTAGGGATGACTTTTTTTTTTCAAAAAAAAATCGATATAAATAAACTAAGCAATTACTAAATAGGAAATACGGTTTAAATTCCACCTCCAAATATATATATATATATATACATTATGTTACTTCTCTAAAGAAAAACTATAAAAAACAGCATCTAATTTCAAATTGGTTGAGAATTGTCAACTTATTTGATTTATTTAACTTTTAATAATCATATATATATATATATTAAATTTGTAAAATAATTATATCTATCTAACATACCCTTAAAGGACATGAATTATCAGGGGTGAACATTCGGTAATCAAATCGAACCGATCGAATAGTTGCTCAAATTAAAAAATAAAACAAAAATTTAAAAAATAAAAAAATAACCCTTTTGTTCTATTGAACAACTTATTCTTTTAGAATTTTTCTGAATTTTGCCATTCTTTATTTTTTAATTTAATAAAAAACAACATTATTTTTGGTATTTCGATGGTTTCAATTATTTTATTTTTGTTTTTCAATAAGGAAACTGAACAGAACTAAAAAAGTAAAATTTAAATAATTAAATCAAACCACTTAAAACAAATTAAACCGAATTGAATCATCGACTAATTTTGACCGATTTAATTTAACTAAAATTGTAGTCACCCTTTCCTTACTAATTGTGAACTTTCAGCGGCAACGTCACAAGATGTATGGTTCTCTTCTCTTGGACAATTGAATTGGGATTGGGATTGGGATTGGGATTGGTTGGTGATATGTGCGCGCGCAAGTCCATTGTGTCCAAAGGATAAACTTTGAGACTAAACGACGGTCTAGATTGGAAGAAGGAAGCTTGGATGGAATCAAGGGATTGATTGGCATGGGATTTGGTTGCTTTGCTTGAAGAAGCAAGCCAGCCCCTGGACTGGACTGGACTGGACTGGAGGCTGGTTGGAGCCATCTCAAACTTTGATTTTGATTTGGTTTCATTTTGTGTGCTGCTAATGGCTAATGCTATTACATCATGTCAAACTTGTCTTCCCTCTACATAAATAAAATAATAATAATATTCAATCTAAATTTACAATACAAATTTTCTTGGTATAGAATCTTCTATAATAGAAATTATGTAAGAATAATATAAGAAAGCCTGCCTTTTGGGTTTCCCTTTGCATCTCTGCTCAGTACGTTTCCTTTGTTTTTTAAGTACTGGTGCCATGACATATACAAAATAAAAAAGCTTATTAATAATAATAATAATTATTATTATTATTAAAACCAAAAACTCATACTCATGGTTATAAAAAAATGCTATTAATTAATTGTATGTTTTGTCATATAAACTTTGGCTTATTATGTATTTTTATTTAAGAATAATTAGATTTACCGTTTGTTTAATTAAATTTATCATTAACCTTATAAAAACCCACTTAAATCATTTTATGAAAAAACACGTTTGATATTCATGAAATTTGGCCTATTTCTGAGTTTCATTGTTATTTTATAATAAATAATATTAAGAATTATGACTGATAATATCTTTTTATTAGAGAAAATTAAAAAAAAATTATATATTATTATTTTCTCTATTTAACGTCTCATTCAATAAAAATATAATACATAACTAACGTCATTAATCATGATTTCTAATATTATTCATTCACAATATATCCTTTTTTTTTAACTCCAAGTCATCGTTGTTTTGTAGGTAGGTGGCCTTAGAAATTGAAAAATGTGCAAGTTGAGATGAAGGGTAGCTGGTCGCTTTTGCCTTTTGTGTAAAGCTTTTCCATGGATGGGTGGGGATGGATGGAAGAATTTATTGAGTTTAGTTTAAGTGTGTTATGTTTTAATTGGTAAACCAACCACTATTATTTATTATGGTCTTAAGAAACGCATTAAAAAGAAAGAGGTGGCACATAATGAATGGGGGGTGGTGGTGGGTTTGATGAGCATTAATTAATTAATTAAAAAAGCTGACATTTTGGTTGCTTATAGTTGTAGTATAGCATTGCTTAAGACTAAAATGAATATTATCGCTTTAGATATTATTTGTTAATTAAGATATAAATTATAAAAAGTAGAATATAAAAAATATTTTAAATAAAAATAATTTTTATTGTATTTATTAAATTTATTTTTCTTCAGATAAATTTATAAAAATAAATTTATCTTAAATCTTATAAATAAAAAAAAATACATATATCTTTCAATACATTTTAAAAAATTTAATAAATGGTTTGATAAAAATTTTAAAATATTTCTTACCATTCTATATCTTAATTTGAAGATCATTTTAACTTTATCTTGATATAATATTATTTTATTCATTTTAACAAATGCTACATTTAAAAATAAAGTTATATAAAATGATGGGAACTCTATCTTATCCATTTCTTTATTCTACAGAATTTCCTTCAAACATCTTTTAACCTTTTAATTTCCTTTAGAAAAAGAAAAACTATATATATATATATGTCTTGGGACGAGTGTGGAATGTTACTTTTTCTTCTATAAAAAATGTAAAGATAATATAAATTTTAATGAATTCCAATAGAAGAACTCTAACCTTACTAAAAACAGAGAATTTTATTTTTTATAAACCAAATATATATATATAGCATGAAGGATTTCACTTAATGATAGATAGCAAAATAAAGAAAGAAAGAAAGAAAGAAAGAAAAATTGGGTTCTCCTCATGTGGGGATATATATGGAGGCAGGCTTCAGTTCAGCTTGTTTTGATGAATCGATTATTTATGCACGTTAGTCTTGCTTGAGCTCTTCTATTTGTTGTCAACTTGTATATTATTGACCATCTGACCCTTCTAGTTAAATAAATAAATAAATAAAATAATAATTAGATAGAAAGAAAGAAGCCAAACAAACGATGCATGTATATAACAAAATAAATAAATAAATAAACCATTCCATTCATGAAAAATATTTTCCATGTGAAAACGATCGAGGTGTCCAAACTTCCACCTCCCATTCATTCCCCATAATATATAACCCATTCTTATTTCCCCCCATATATATATATATATAATATTTTACTCAATAACTAATTATTATAAATTGATCAAATATATAATAATTTTACCCAAAATTAATAATAGTTAAGAATAATAATCTTATTCAAAATTAACAATAAATCCATTTAGTCGCTACTATAAATTATTATTAACTTTAAATAAAATCATCTTAAATTTTGTGTGTAGTTAATTTACAAAACTAATTTGTGGGTACATGAGATTTTTGTAACTAAAAACTAAAATAAATAAAATAGTGGAAGAAAGAAAGAAAGAAACCCTGCAAACACTTCTGCACGTGAAGAATATTTTCCCAAATATGTGAAAGGAAGATGAAAAAATGAAAACAATTTTCTTGGAACTAGGATGACACAGCTGTTGCCAGCCAGGAATTTCATTTAGTAAGTTTGGAAAACAATTTTTTTTTTTAATTTTGTGACTTGATTTCATTGGGGGAAAGGATTTAGTTAATCTAAAATAGGTTATTATTTTGATTTTTTATATATGGGATTTAGTATTTTTTAATACATTTTTACTATTGAATTTCATAAAAAAATGTGTTATTTTTCATGAAAAATAATGTCTATAAAACACAAAATGTCAGAAAAATGACCAAATTCTATATAAAATATTACTAATCAAATACCGAAAAATAAAAAATAACATCATTTTTTAAGTAAAAAATTATATAAATCAAACAGTTTAAACTTTTAATTTTTAAAAATTCATTTTTCTTAGAATTTAATTTCCCAATATTTATTTTTTTCCCACCCAAATTCTACCCTTCTAATTAAAAGAGAGCTAAGAATAGTGGTGGGAAAATTGAGTGAATTTTTTAAAATTGAAGTGATGTGTTAAATTTTGATTGGTTTGCTAAATATTAAGTGTTAAATTTAACTAACTAAACATTTAAGTGGGTTGGGGTTGGGTTGGAACGAGGAGGATTTGGTGTCATCAGAGCTACTTTGTAATTTAATTTTACGAGCAGGAAGCTGAGCCCCCAGACCCAGTTAGCTCCTTACGTCAAGTGAATGAATCTGCTCTTCTCAAAAGCCAATAGCCAATAGCCAATTGCAGTGCAGTGCAGTGCATGCACCCAATCAATCAATATTATTATTAGGTTTATTCAAAGCAAAGCAGACGCGGTTTGGTTAAATTAAATGTACTGAGCACGCAGGAAGACTGGCTCCGCCTGCCTGGCTACCCACTACTGACTACTACCCATTAATTGCTTACATATATATATATATATTTAAAATGTGATTTGAATATTCAATTGTGTGTTCTTTTTATAGTATTTATTTATTTATATATTGATGTATTATATTTTATATTATTATATCAACATATAAGTATCACTAAAATGTCAAAATTTAATGTTTAAATAACAATTTTAATATATATATATATACACGCATATATGCGAGAGAGAATTTGATTTGGAGAGGAAACCTAAGACATGTGTTAGTTAATTTTGAACAAACCCATGTGATTTCTGCCCTAAATTAAAACGTTTGGAACCATTTCTTGTGGAATTCCTTCTGTCCATAAAAGTACCACTAGCTACCTCAATGTCATTGGTATTTTTCACACTAATTACAAAGTCACTTTAACGTTTCCTTCGTTTGAAAAAAAAAAATAATAATAAATTTTTGAAAAAAAAAATCCTAAAATATTTGGCTTGTTATAATTTGAGAATTTGGACACTTATTGAGAAGAAGAAATGGCGAAAAAAGAGACATTGATAGAATCATACGACAATTCAAATAGCAGCCTAAACAACAATAACAAGGAGAAGACAAATGGATGGAGACGACGGATACAAAATAAGTTAATTGAGTCTCTTTAGGATAAGGGAAGTCGAAAAAGACATATCAGGATAACAAGAAATGACTTTTCATCTAACAAATGGGAAGTCACCAACTTATGTGTCATTTTAAATTAGTTTTTTTTTGTTAATTAGAATTAATTTTTCATCAACTTTTATATTTTTCTTACTCCAAAATACTAAAAAATAGAAAAAGTAATTTTAAACAAAAGGCTTCCCTAGACCAACAGAGATAAATTAATTCTTTTTAAGATAGGATCATAATTGATTCTTATCATTTCTTTTATACCCACATATATATATATATATATCTAAACTTAAACTTGTGGGTAAAGTAGGATAAATCAGTGGTCCCTTGGAACTGAGGGGCCTTTCTCCCTTAGCCCAGAAGAATAAAAAGAAAATATATCGCTCCTAGTACGAACGTACATACATGATGTATTGGCTGTGGAGAGAGACAAGACACATGAGACAGGGAGAGGGAGAGAGAGGCTCGAGTAGGGCAATGGCATGCAATATGCAAGCGAGGTTGGCAAGTTCCTTGAATGAAGAGGGCAGAGCTGCTGTGCATTGAACCCGACCCGATAGGAGGTGGAATGCAATGGGAAATGGGGCGGTCAGTGTGTGCGTGGGTCCTAATTAATGCTTTAGTCCTTACGGCGGTGGGCTTCGATTCAACTTAAGAGGGTACCTTCATTGTACCTGTCTCCTCTGTCGACACCCTTCTCTCTCGCTTTCTCACTCCCCACTTGTCACCACCTTTTCAATGTCCTCCTACCCACTTGAATATTAATTAATGGATCCCAATCATATTTTTTCAGATTATTATTATTTTAAATTAATTAATTTCCAACTCGATGTGGTCCAGCCCAATATTACCACCTTTTTTTTTTATAACTATAATTCTTTTTCTATGATGAAATAATTAATAAATAACCCTTAGTCTCTTCACCGTTGCTTTGTCTTTCGTGTGTCAATCATCGCTGTATTCTTTTTCACTACAGAGAAGGAGAATGCAGCGAGGGAGAATGCAACGATAGTCAATGCACAAACAACAAGACAAGACGACGACAACAGTGAAAAGGTGATGAGAGACTTGCTAGAGAAGAAGAGGAAAAAAGAGAAAAAAGAAAGAAAAGAGGAGAAGAAAGGGACGGAAACCACAAAATTGACGGAGACTTATATTCACCCTCTTAAAGGGGGTGAAAATCGCACTTGGTGTATGTCATGTTAGATTGTATTAATGTTGCAAATTCAAATTGAAATGTGCAGTTAATTGTATATATAAGTGAACATATCTTAGATAATTCTTGTTATTTAGGGCAACATTATAAGTGTACTCGATCATCCAATCCAAGGCCACTATACTAATTAATCAGATTATTTCCTCAAAAAGTTGCAATAATTAATTTAATCCATTCAATGGCCCTCCTCCCCAAGTAAGCTTACCATAGATAATATATTGCACCAACTGTGGCATTTAATAAACTTTGATTCGTCACATTAACCAATTCTTAGCTGTCATTCCAAAATTTCATGCTCTTTCTGCATTAACAAGTCTTGGGGCATGCATACAAATTGCACTAATTAATTTGTTGATGATCTCAATGTGACAAAATTAGCATGCCACTTCATTAATAAAAGCAAGTCCCTCCCTTAATTAATCAACATTATTTGTCAAGCTAACCAACTTAACAATCCACATTGGAAATCTCTAATTTCCAGCTCACTGCAGCTGCAATTGTGTTCTATTTCCAAGCCAATTTGCAAATCCCACCTTGGGTGAGACTCAAACCTGTGGACTCCACAACCAAACCCACCTCAATCTTAACCCATCTGTCCTCGAAAAAGCTACAACTTGTACGTTGTTGATGATGTTAATGTATGAAATTAGTCGTGCCAATTAGGGTTTGGGTTTACATAAAAATTAACAGAACATTTGAATTCTAAAAGCCAAGTAGAGAGAGAACAAGGACCAACTAGCTAGAAATCCATATAATTAAACCTTGTTTTAGAGTTAATATTAGAATTAAAACTTGTTTTTTTAGTTAGCGTTTGTTAAAATTAGTAAGATAAAATTATATCAAAATAAGATTAGAATGATTTTCAAAGCAAGATATGGAGTGTTCAAGATAACATTAAAAAATATTTCAAAATTTTTATCAAACTATTTATTAAATTTTTAAAATACACTGAAAAACACAACAAATGTCATTTTTTTTTATCTATAAGGATCAAAATATGTTTATCTTGAGAGGAAGACATAAACATATTTAAAAAAACTCATATAACATAACTTCTTTTCTAAAAATCGCCAGATAAGTTTAACAAACACATTAAAAAAGATAAAAGCCTGATTTTTTTTTCATATCTTAACTTTTTCATTTTATATTTTCATTAACACACATTGTCTTAAAAAATAATCTCATGAAAAGCTAATAATCGTTTCGTAATTTGTTTGTTAGGATCAAAGAACTTGTTAATTTATGTATGTGTGTTAAACAATTGATACATTACTCTTAAAAGAGCATGTATCATCATTAGTCAATACACAATTTGAGGGTAGCTATATAGCTAGGGGTAGGTACAGTGATAAATCTAATTTAGTACCCAAAACTAATTAATGGAAACCATGAACATGGCCGCTGCTCAAATGGCTTAATTAATTAGATGCTGAAGTTGGGGTACGTATTGATTGGAAGACCAGATACATTGTGGCTGGCTTCAAGTCTTGACTATTTCTTTTTTCCATTTTTATACTATTCAACCTGCGAAGAAGAGAGTTGAGGGAAAGAGATTAATTTGTTTATTTATTAGAGTAATTAATTGAATTACAGAAGACTTTTTAGTGCAGGGAGTGGTCAAACGATAATAGTTACGAATTCTGGTCGATAGTAAAAAGGAAATTGATTATTTAATAATAATAATAATAAAATAAACTTAGGACAGAGTGGAGATGAGATGAGGTTTCCATTTTCTCTGTTCTTTCATTTTCATTTCACATGGAAAGTGTTAGCTACGAAAGAAGGAAGAAAGGACGCAAAAGAATGCCACAGTTTCACATGGAAAATGTTAGGGAAAGTAAGGAAGAAGAACTTAGAAACAAAAAGATTCAAAGGTACCACGGTACTAGTAAGTAGTCATCAACAAAACACTTGAAAAAGACTTCACATTTATTGTGGGAACAAGCAGCTTACATGAGACAATACTACTTTCTTGGCTTTGCCTCAACCACCACAATTAGGGTTTGGTCCTAATAGAAATACATCATATTTTAAAATATTTAATGTATTTCATTTTTAATATTAAACGTGTATATTGATTAATAATAAATATATCATATTTTAAAATATTTTACCAACTAATAGAAATATTCCGACCCTGAAAACAAAATTTATTAAAACACACCTTGAAGAGTGCCATTAGGCACTCGATAGCAAAACCCTATAAGAAGATAGTAATATTTTTGCATTTTGTTATTTCCAGTTACAGGGGGAAACCAAAACTTCTAGCGGGCAAAGTATAAGGAAAGCAACGGCGTGTTAAGACAAGAATTGAGCTAATTTTGACTTTAATGATGTGAAGCATAGGGCAAATGAAGAAGGGCAATTCTTGCAAAATGCATGATAACGTAACGGGTTGAAAAAATCTAGACATGTTGGCACTGTCTAAGTGAAACATCTGGTTCCATAACAGTAGTCCCAAGCTCAAGACCCTGTGTTTCAATGGACAAAAATGGGCCAACACGTTGCATTCTCTTTCTTGACTTTCCACAACAAAGTTTCTCTCTCCAATTGATTTGAAAAGACCAGCCACAAGGAAAACCAAATCAAATCCAAACCAGAGCAAGTGTTGAATTGAATAGTAATCAGATCATCAACTGTTTTCCAGATATTTACTAAAGAAAGATCACGAAAAATCAGAAGCGAGCACACTGGTCTATAACGTTGTTCTTTACATTCATCTTTTGAAATATTTTCTTGTTCCCAGATACTTTACGGAGCTCTGAAAAGAGTTAAAACTTGCAAATAAGAAGATGGCCTAACAGATATTGAGGAGTTCCTTAATCATACAAGCCATCATGCTCCCAGATGTCCACAAGATACTCTACCATTTCCTGTCAGGAAGCCAAATAACAATTCAAAGTAGTTACCATCAGCTTGAAATTTACTACTAGCTATAGCATCAAGCTCGGCTGGCTGGCTGGCTAACTTACAGAGAGAGGGATTGGTCGGGAGTAACGTCTGTTAGTCCCAAGCAAGGTCTCATATGTCACGTTCCAGCTGCTGAAACATATGCAACATACATACATGATAATTCAGAATTAGGGTGAGAAACACATGCTGGCGTAGAAGAAGAATAAAATGAGAAGAAAATTGAAGGCAACCCATAAAAAATAGATACTTGCTGAATAGTTGAATGATAAAATCATAAACAGATAATGTTTTCACTCTTACAGTTGGCCCCGTATAATCACTCTTCCAAATTGTGTATGGGAAAAGAGTTATTCCACCTTACCCAACACCTTCATCAAACCAAGTTTCACGTATTTCTGTCTATTTCATTGGAATCACAAGAAAACTTCACCATTTGATGAAATTTACTAGCAGAATGTTAAAACTTGAGGGAAATATACCTTAATCTGGGTTTGCAGGTGCGTCCATGGTTCTCAAACTTTTTATTTGCAATCCACTGCAACCTGGTCTGATTCCAGTTCAGAAGACCTGCCATAAAAAATCTATGAAGGCTAAGGCTACCATAGGCTTCTGGAGAACATGAAGAAGAAAGAAATTGGAACACACATATATGTATTGACAGGTTAAAATAGCATGACGAACAGCACACGGACAAACCAAGATGTCCATAACTGGCAGCAGACTAAATAAAGCGCACAATTACATGGACATTATGCACAAACAGTGGACCTTGACAATAATTCTTTCCCATAATTAACAGCAGAGTAAATAAAGTACACAATTCCATGGATACCATGCAAAAACGATGGACCCAGACAATTACAATTTAATGTAAGAAGGATTGTAAAGAAAAAAAACTTACCATGATTTACAAAATCAGAATGGTTGCTACTGCTGCCAGTGCCACCATTGTGATTCATGCTCTGGTTTGATAAGCTTATAGCTGAGATGCTTCTCTGAGACTGAGCTGCACTATTGTCCAAATCATATGTGCTAGTGCTCCAAAAATCTTCTGATGCACTAGGTTTTTTAACTGTCTGTCCCTGAATTCTGAGTCCCTTTGAGGGCTCATCCACAGCAGTAATTGGTGTGGGCTTGGTGTAACATCCAAGACAACCTCTGCTCTGTTAAAAGTAAGTTTTATCCATGCATACAAGAAATTTCCAGCATGAAGGCAAATCAAATATGTGGTAATCAAAACACCAGTGGGATATCAAGACAATAACTGCAGTCTAGTCATTAAATTGTTCATGATATTTGAAGCATTCTTATAAAGCACGTAATTTTATTAGCACCCCTCTTTTTTAGTTTGAATTTGCAGCCTTCTAAAATTGCAACCTCATAGATGAAGAAAAACATCTCTCCAGATTCTGAAAAGGTAAATGCAGCCTAACTAAAGAATGTTTCCTAAGCATCCTAATAAGGTAACCAGTTAACAACTCTCCAAACCAAATCCCAACATGCGCCTGAACATTATTATTATTATGGTATCAGTATATCAACAGAACTGCTTCATTTGTCAGGTTTAGGCCTAAACCAGTAAAACACCAGGAAGTATCCAATTGGCAACTGTTTGTTGCCACTCACCTCTTGCCTGAAGCTAGGATCATCACATTGTAAAAGTTAATTGGTGCAGAATTCAGTTATTCAACTTCTGTTGAATGCCGGGGGCACTAAAAAAACAGTATGGTAGTTTACTTGTGGAAGACAGGTAGTTTCTGGAAATTCTTACAGTATGTTGTTTTCTAGTGTCTAATTGTCAGTGATTCTGTTACGGTGTTACCTTTCAAAGAAGCAGCTGTTCTTATGCATGGAACCAAGAAGATAAAAGGGAAATGATTGCCAATCAAGTCACTACTTTTTCAAGAGGTCTATTTCCCCTTATAAGTGAAAGCAGATAGGTTCGTCTTTTCTTCCAAATTTGAAAATTGCATAAATGCATTCCAGGTACAACACCAAAAACAAAGCCACTTGTAGGTCTCCAATTTATAACCACCATCCATGATAACTAATGGAGGAAATCAGACCCCAGAAACCCACACTCTGGTCATTCCGCTGGAATAATTCGTTTTGCTTCTTTTTTTTTTTTTTTATAAGTTCCACTAGAATAAAAACCTAAATTCTAATAAACCATTTTCAGTTAAAATTCAAATTCTATTGATAAAAATAAAAATTCAAACTACATATTGACCAGTTTGAACCATACAATTAGTTGAGAAAAGAATGAAGATTTGTCCAAAAAAACTCAACATCTGTTTCCAACTAAACCAAACGCTAACTCTGCAAATTGAGGAAAGAAAACAAAAGAAAAGCACGGGGTAAAAAACTACCATATTCGACCTAAATTTATCAACCCATCAGTTAGGTTACAAGATGAGGAAAAAAAATGAATAACATTTGTCTAACATAATTTTCTATTTGAATACCCAGAATTCAATAAACAAGAATAACCACAATTTCCACTCATTTCCTGCTCATCCTAATTTCAAATATAACATAAACAGTTGCCAAATCATCAATTTATCAAAGGCGAAATAATTAGAAATTTAAGCCAATGTCTCCCACCTCCATTTCTCCAAAATCCAAACGGAAATCGATCATAGAAGAAGAAATCCCAAAAATGCTTCCAAATTTCAGAATTCCCCAATTTTCTCATCATCCAAACACAAATACACGGGAAAAAAACCACGAATTCAAGAGGCGAAATCGCGTACTAAGCACTTACCCCATGCAAGCCAGAAAGTGGTTGATCCAAGCAGTTAACGAACTGTACAAAATCATTTCCTGTTCCCTCGTCTTCCACGCTCAAACACAGCTTCCCAATCGACGATCGCGGGGCTGAATCATCATGCCCAACGCCGCAGACACGGATCTGAAAATCAAAGCAATTGAGATCTCTAGGGCTTTATCCGATTGACATTGATTCAATAAAATACATCCATACAGAAGCCGTTGATTTGTATATACATATAGCTGAATTTTACGAAGCTCTGAACGGCTGAGTCTCTCGGATCATTCGAAAGGACGCCGACCGCCGCCACTTCACCTTCTTTCAGCTGTTGCCTTCCAAAGTGGTGAAATTATTACGAGTTTGGGTATTTATTGCTAATTCTTGATTAATTAATGAGTGTAAGTGTAATTCTCACATAACTGTAGATATGCTCTCCAAAAATAAATACTATTATTATTATTATTATTATTATTATTATTATTATAATATATATAGCTGTAGCCATACATGTAGACGAAATTAATGTTTTTTGCAGAATTTTTTTTAACATATTTTAATTTTCTATTAGTAATTTAATTTGAGACTAAAATTACAAGGTGTCTAAATGAAATTTGCTCAAAATCTATCTACTCTACTAATTGTTCCTTAGCATAGCTAATTCCTTTTTAAGGTTACATTTCCCTCAACCATTGCATCTATCTGGCACCCATAATATGGTACGAATGAATAATTGGGCAATTATAAATGAATCAACGAAGAGAGCTCAATCAAGAGAATGGGCCTGGAAAGGAAGTGTTCAGATGAGATGTCACAATTGAATTATTTGGATGGTACAATTGGGTTGGAGTGGTTAAAGCAAGAGGGACGCTTGGTTAAGTGCCATTGAAGAAAATGGCAAAGTTTGGTTGAATTATTGGTTCAATGGGGTCCCAACCATATGGTTAGATCAATCTTATAAAGGGATTGGGAGTCTGATCATTGGATGATCACCAAATCATATGAGCTAAAAATCAAGTTGATGGTTGGTTCACCCACTCACTGTCACTAATATGATTTCTTCAACTTTTTTATTGAATTAATGCTCTGTCATTGTATTAATTTTGACAATAGTTTTACATCATTGTTTATTTTTATTTTTTTATATAAAAGGTGTTTAAACAATAGTGCAGCCTGCCACTGCAAACGTTCAGGCATTTCTCATGGCCAAACAAGAACAAGTCACTGCAAAGCTTCATCATTGAAGGTTTAAACAATTCAGTCCATTTGGAACTAATGAATGATGCAAGTTCCCAAGCATTCAGCCTTAGAAGCATATAATATTATACAAGGTAGGGTATATAAAACGAACACTTGGATCAGAATTGGTCTAGATCCAGACGACTGGCATGCCAACCCATAACAATGTACAATGGCACGCCAGGGTTGAGGTTCCATGGCATCTTCCAAGGTGAGATCCCTCCTGAAGCCCATAATGCATAAGACAGCAAAGGCTTCTTGACCATAATAGAACATTACAACAAGACTCCAATAATGTGAACAAATTTTCGTTTCCATAAACGAAGGAATCTGAATGTTTGCCATAATGGTTGCTACGATTTTCTTTTCTGCAAAGTTTGTTCCTTAATATAAAGGAAAAGAGGAATGGGGGTAGCAAATGAAGAAATGGAAAAGAACACGACGATAAGCAGTTTCAAAACAACATGACCAAGAAAGCCAAGACCAGTGTTGGTATTGGAGAAGTGAAGTAATCAGATGGCAGCACAAAGGCCATTTCCAGGATACCGAATGTAGGAACTGTAGGTTGACCAGCAAGTTCGCGTTTGTGCCATATCTCCTCTACTGCTTATTGCCCTGGTTGAATAAAAGAGAAGCCAGACTGGTTCTCCATCCATACATAATAGAAGTTTCATTCTTTTTTGGCAAAGCAGAAGGCAGGCCAGTTCTCAAGTCATGACTGAGTAAAGGCACCTGTTTGGGACTTGTCTCCGAGGATCTGCAAGGAATACATCCACACAAACACGGGATTAAGTATACAGCATAATCTTCCGCACTGGCCAACCAAATTTTCTTATCTCATGATAGGGTGGCTTCCTCCCAAGGGGAATAACAACAGCAGTAATCATATGCACAACACAAATTAACTTCCCTTTGTTATTAGTGAATATCGGGTTTCTTAACTGGAGGTAGAACTAAAGAGTTAGGGTTAGTTACACTAGACACAAGCATCGTAAGATTGGCACACTCCTCTTCATGAACCAGAAAAATCATTGGACAAAATCCAGTTAGCTACTCTAGAAGAAGAAATCAAATACTAATTTACTTCCTTAAAATGAAAGCTTCCGCTTCTGCACACACATGTAGGCTTTTGGTAGAATTGCTATATTATCCAAAATTTCATACATAACGGTGAGTTTTCTACCAAAAAAAAAAACAAGCATATGTGAGCAAGCACAAAGTTGCACACGCAAATGATTTCCAATAGGAAAAAAAGAAAAAGAAAAAAAAAAAAACAACAAAAGGAGACTGCACAGAAACACATACATCAGAGAGAGGGGGCCTTCACAAGAAACTGTTGACATGCCTTGTCTTTGTTTGTGCTTGGGGTTGGCAGTGCATAGTACATACACTCGCCCTCGGCGTTTAACTGTTCTACAAAATTCACACATCTTCTTCACTGATGAACGCACCTTCATGGTATCTGCTGATGATGGAAGCTAAGCATCCACAGGAAAATTTTACCCAATGACAAAGGGTGAGTGAGAAAACCAATAGTTTTACAGGAAAACAAAAGGGTGATGGTTATCACAGAGGTACGGCATGGAATCAAGTCAGCAAAGAAAAATCCAGGAAAACTACGAAAAAAACCAATCATATTCAGGAAGGAATAAACACTGGAAACTTCCCGCAACCCCCAAAACAATAACTGGTGCTGTAACCATCATCCATGGAGAACATAGTGGATGAATGATAAACCATTCATCAGCTTAGAGTTACAATTGCATGTTTGTTGTTTTATTGAAATTGATCACCACCAATATAATCATCATCATCATCACAAACCTTAATCTCACTAGGTGGGGTCAGCTACATGAATTCTAAATCTTTAATCATCTCTATCCATGTTGATATTTTCTGTAAGCCATTATAACCCTTCTCATGTCTAGGGTTTCCTATCAAGTCTTCTTTGGTCTACTTCTATCTCCTTTTTACAAATTTCTTCCATTCCTTAACTTGTCTCCCAATTGTGTCTACTGATCTTCTACTCACGAGCCCAAATCAACACCAACAGTTTACATAAAATTCAAAGTATCATGTTGCCATCTAAACTAAAAGGATCCATTGGGAAAATTGGTATCTGTATCAATTAAAAATTATTAAAAGATTTACTTTTTTCAACTAAAATAGAAACCAAAAAACCACCAATCAGATATTGGGACTTCCAAAGGCATCCATAATGTGCCCTGTTCCCTCATCATGAAAGCTAAACTATTTCTCCAAAATGTCGTCTAGTCAAGTAAGCATAGAAAAGCTTATCAAGATAAGTTGAGTCATTTACCACTACACCCAGTTTAAACCTCTACACAGAAGAGTTCACGCTAGCAATGACACTATGTCCTCAGATACAGAACAGTTATCCAGAAACAATTTTCCATAATTCAACCCAAATCCCACACAGCCCCAATTCTGAAATCACATGAAAAACTAACTGATTGGTAAGAATCATCATTTCACTGTTAGTACCACCACAAAACTAAAAGAATCCAAGTTTTCCAGTGTGAACAATGAAACTGAAACCAAGTTTAAAACTTCAAATCTAATAAATTCATTCCAATATCCTCAACTCATAATCTAAAAATATCTAAACCATTCACAAAGATTAAGAGAGGAAAAAAAAAAAAAACACTAAAACCAAAACCCTAATTTAAACAGCTGGACAACTAGTACCAACGAAAAAAACCCACAAAAATTCGAACACTTTGAACCGTCCCCACGAGTGCGATCACTCGTCCACGGCCCAGTTCTTCAAACCCTAGAACATCAACAGAAACGAAACGGCAGAAAAACCAGGACAATATATCACCCTCAATTCAATATCTAAATAATCATAGATATGCATACATACACAGAGAGACAGTGAATAGATACATCTACATGCTATATGGGGAAGTACCTGAGGATGAAAGAGGGGCTTGAACGAGAAGATCCGGTGCTGGTGATGCAAAATTGCAGACCTATGAACAGCCAAAGAGCGCGGGTGTGGTCTTAGCGGAGCATCAATGATGGCTGGGCTTTTAATGGGCCTAGTTTAGCATGGCCCATGTAGTAAGTTGCTTTGAGTTTGATTTGTGATTGTGTACCATGCAAAACTAGTCCTAACGAAATTGATTCGCGCCAATAAATGATATGATATTACCATTATAATAAATAATTTTTCTAATGAAATTGATTTTATGTGTATTTTTAATAAAAAAAAAAGGGTGAGTTAATTTTAAACGATACTCTTAAAATAAAATAAATCAATTCTATAATGAGAATTGAAGGTATCATGATAAGATACACGTCCTCGTAATGCTTTTTAACTTCATGACCATTAAAATACTATCGAAGAGATTGAATAGCCCTTTTGCTAGACTTTTTTGCATCATCCTAAACTCTCCCACCCTAAATAAGCATAGAATGAAGTGATAGAGTCTTAATATAAATATATATATATATGTGTGTGTGTGATTAGAATGAAGTGATAGTCTCCTTTCTAATCAATAGATGTTTTTCTATCAAATATAAGCTTATTAATAAATTACATTATTATTTAAAAAGAAATTACATAAGAAAATCTATTTATAATATTATATTTTAGTAAAGAATAAAAACGCATGTCATTTGAACTTAAGACTCCATATCTTCTCAATAGAGTGATTCTCGAGGGCATTCAAACTTTAAGATTTAACACACAAAATCAAATTAAGATTACATTTGATACGACAAGACCCAAGAAAAGGGAAAAGTTACATAAATAAAATAGAATGGTCACTTTATTTAATCTATAAGAATAGATTAAATAAAATGTTTGGTATAAGAATAGATTAATATTATGGGATATAATTGAGATAATAAAGGACAAGTCGTGATATATGTGTTCATTTTAGTGGATTGTGTGATCGAATTCTGCTCTCTTCGAAGTAGATCTTACAATTTACCTTTTTCAATGACATCAAGAGTTAAACATAAGAGAAGAAAGGAAAGTCATTTCAAGGATAAATTAATTATTTTATTATATTATTATGTTTATTACGTCTCCATTGTGATGGAATGGAGATACAAATCGTACAGTTGATGAAAATATCAGTTTGTTATAAAAAAGTATATTTAATTTTAAATAATTAAATAATTATTTAATATATACAAACTATTATTTTTAATCTTCCTTATAAAAAATAAAAATTCTTTAAATTCCAAAAATTTATTTAATTCCAATAATTATATAATTATTGAATATATATATAAATAAATATTTTAATCTTTCTTTACATAAAAATAATTCCGTAAAGAAAACTGAAACCAGCATTTAGATTCAACAATGGAAAAGAGCGAGGAGTTGTTTGCCACCTTTACTGCTATTGGAAGGGAAAAAGGTAGCTCAAGATGATGCCAACCACAAAGGAAGGGAAAACAATGACGAAGAAGAATGGTCGCCAGGGGCGAATGTAAGAGGGGTAGGCACCGGTTGTAGTCCCTGCCAGCCTCAGCGCTCCCCACATGTACCTTGAGGATCTAGTTCATTTGGGGGAATAGAGATAAAATGATCTATAAATTTAGGAACTAGCCTTCCCCAAGATTTGCTTCTGAATTCGCCCTTATTGTGGCTGACAGTAAGGGAGGAAGAAAGGATGAGTTGTAGGGGTGTTCAAAAAAATTGGTACACCGCGAAAATCGGTCAAACTGAACCGAACCAAACCAATCGGATAGATTTTTTTTTTTTGCGGTCGAAAACGGTTTGGATTCTGTCCAAATCGCGCGATTTGCGGTTTGGACAGTTTGCAGTTCGGTTTTAAACCAAATCACCTAAGAAAATAAAATAAAAAAATATAAAAGAATTATTATTATAAAAATCTAATAATTGGCAGCTATTTATTTTTTATACTATTTTGTCTTTATTTTTTGCTCCTATTTATTTATATTTAATTATCTTTATTTATCAATATTTGTGTCTTTATTTATCATTTTTCAATATCTTTTTTAGCGATTTTAAATAGCATTTCAAACCGCGATAAACCGCACCAAACCAGACCGTGGTCTAATTTGGTTGAAAAATCACACTAGTGATTTGATGTGCTAAAAATGATTCAGATCGACCAAAACACACCGCGAACACCTTAATAGGTTGGGGTGTTGTTGGCAACAAAAGGGGTGGATGTTCAGAGTGGTTGGTAGTGAAATATAAGAGTTAAGAAGAGCCATAAATTTGGGGCAAATATGGCCGAATAAGATGGGAGGTGGCAAAATGAGTGGTTTTCATAAAATGGTTGAGCATTCTTATAAAATGGGTTTTCATTCATTCCTATTAATTACATGAAAAGAAATTATATTTTTTTCTTTTTTCCTTTCCCATTCTCATTGTTTCATGGTACGATACTCCATTTTTAGTTGAAGATTGAAATTATTTTATACAAGTATAGAAGGGACCCACTAATTAAGAATTAGTTCAATCTTAAGTAATGTATGTTAATTAAAATATAGATAAAAAAATAAAATATAGAAAGTATTTCAAACTTTTATTCATTCTAATGTGTTTGTTAAATTTATATGACAATTCTTATAAAAAAAGTCACGTAATTTTTTATCTGCTATTTTTCAGATATGTTTATCTTTTTTTATCTCCCTTAAGATAAACATATATTTGACCTTACATATAATAATAATAAAAAAATAATGCATATGTTTTACAATGCTTTCTAAAAACTTTAACAAATAATTTAATAAAATTCATGAAATATTTTTATGTCTTATTTTAATCATTCCATATATTGGTCTAAAAAAAATTCTAATCTTATCTTGATATAACTTTATTTTACTCATTTTAATAAATACTATCTTAGGTAATATTTGTTAAAATGAGAAAAATAAAGTTAAAATATTTTTCGAACTAAGATATGAAATTATTAAAATAAGACTATGAAAAATTGTAATATTTATATCAGATTATTTATTAATTTTTTTAAAAATATATTAAAAAATATATGAATTATTTTTTTCTATTTATAAAATACAAAAAAAATTATATAGAATGAATGGAGATAAATTTATCTGAACAATTCTCACGTAATTTTTTTAATAAATTATTAAATAAATTTAATAAATATAATAAAAAATAATATTTTTTCGTACCCTATTTTTTTTCAACTCATATTAACGAACACTACCATATAATATAAATTGAGCGACGAAACCAAGGATTAATTGGCCAATTAGAAGGTGCCCCATTATAAGCTTTTCCGTAACATTGACAAGCTTAAGATAGCTCAGCTGCATTAATTATTATAATATATTAAAAAATGTTAGCCATTGCCGACATTTTCACAATAGGCATCAGATCGATTGACGTAATCACACTGATTATAGGCCCAAAGTCCCTCTCATTAGCGACACCCCCCCCCCCCCCCAATCCATCCTTATCTTCATGTGGGCTCCCTTTCCCCCATTGATCCATTCTTTGATTGAATCTACCCTTCTCGACCCATCTAACCGCCATTTTTCGACGTTATAATTCCTATTTAATTATTATAACTATTGATATTTTCTTGGTTGAATTAATTTAAATTTTATATTAGCATAACTATTAGTATCAAAATATTAGCAAATAGACTTGATTGAGTAATAGTTAAAAAATAAGATAATTTAAAAAAAAAATCCAAATTAATTAAATCGACTCGATCACTGTCGATTAAGTTAATAAAATAAGATTTAATTCCAATCAGCTTAAAAAATAAAGATCAACCAACACATCATTTTGGTAATACAAGTAAAAGGGGATCCAATGGGAGTGCAAGGCTTGGCTAACACATGTTGGGGTGGGGCTTAGTCGAATGAAGCAAGAAAGGTGGGAAAAGAGGGGTGATGAGGTAAGGGAGGGCTAGGGCGGCAGGCATTATGGGTGGTTTATTTTATGCATATATTTGGTGGGTTGCTTTGATGATGATCAAAACCATTCGCAACTGGGTCCAATAACAAGACCCTCTATGGCTTTGAAAAACACTTTTGGTTTTATAAGAACATTTGTTTAGAGGTTGCTGAGATCAGGGGTTGCATCTTGGAAGCATCCATCTGACCACGAGAGAGATTTGCGCATTTCATCCTCCTTTTGCTTATTGTGATGATGCTTCTTACCACTATCTCCTCTAATTATATATGATTTTGTCACTTTTATAATTTGAAATATCAAAGGTGATGTTATTATTTGAAATATTAAATAGAAGAGAGTAGTTGCGTTCAATAACTAACAACTAATGTTAAAGCAATCGAATCTTTCGTCACGAATTTAATCATCTGTCAATTTTAAACGAGAATTATAGTTAATACTAAAATCACATCTTGAAATCTTGAAATGATTAGGTGTAATAATAGTTCATAATTTATCTAAAATTAATGGCGAAATGGTTGAAACTATCACTTTATATTTTATTAAATAATTACATAATGATAATATCAACCGTTTCGTCCCTACTTTCAGGTCATGATTTCAAATAAATTATCAAAGTTGTAGGTGAAATAACATTCTCGTCGGGGTTTGGAAATTAAAAAGCTTAGAACCATCAAATCATATTCTAAGAATTCATTTAGAAGTAAAAACAAAATTAATACCATAAACGCGAAAGGAAACACACAAAACAGACCAAAAGATGGGATAGATTGAGGCCGGCCGCCATATACTTTTGGCAAGATGGATTGGGATTTAGGCGGCCAATAAGAGAACATCATCCACAGTGGACGACAAGACTTTGCTCATCGGATAATCCAAACCCAACAATATTTACATTGTTTTAATGAGTAGGGTGAATGACCAAAATGGCCAAAGTTCATGACGTGTTGTGGTTAATTTAAAAAGAGAGAGAATTCAATTATTAACTAAAAATTTTAAAATATTCAAATTAAATATTTAAAATTTATTGAGTATGTGACGTATTTAGCCTTTAAATTCTCCATTAAAAGTGAGGGTAAATACTTAATTATTTTGAGAGTAATAGTACTTGCATATCAAAGTTAACAGTTATATTAATAATTAATTAATAAAGTGTGAATCTAATGGTGGAAGAATTTGAAGTGGGTTCCGTATTTGGTAGGGCCCCCCTAAAGGTCCAGAGCGTGCATTGGGATGTGAGTCCAAAAGCATGCAGATTCCTGAACAAGTTGATGCCCATATGATCTGATCTGATCTGATCTGATCTGAGGAGAAATTAAAAAGCTCTGTTTTTTGCACTTCACTGTAATACTGTGACGATGTGTGTTTGAGTGGTTGAGAAATGACAAGGCAAGGAAAGGGTCACAGACAGAATGGAGAAGCTTCATAATCATTTTTAAATGAATTTGCAGCTTATAATTTATTTATAGAAAGATAGATTATTTGACTGACTGACTCTATGAAGCATATTCCCTAAATTTATTTATTCATTCAAAGGCACAATGATTAGGGGCTCCCATTGTCTGTGTCCCACACCATTGCATGGTTAATGGTTTTCCCTAGAAAATATAGAGCGAATCAAGTGAGGGGACAGCTTAAAGCCTTTAAAGTAAGGCGCATACACACTTTATGAAACCAATCCAATTGCATCTCTCTCCCACGCTCCTTGCAAAAAATGAAAATTTGGGGGACCCTAAATTCTAAAATTCTGAAAGGTATTTATATAATTTAATTCACTTAGTGTTACTAAATAAAAATAATAATTATATAATGAGTATTATGTATGTTAATACATGAAACGTTTATCTAACATAGATAAAATTAAAAAAAACATATAACCCTGAGTGTGACCCCATCCCTGTGTATGTTTGTATGAGTGTCTTTAAGGTGGACAAGAATATTTTTTGAGTAAAAAAGGTAAAATTTCTCTTCTTAAGGGTCCCTCACACACTGTCTCACGCACGTGAGAGGGATTAATCACGATACACGACAGCAGGGGCGGATGCAGAGGGGGGCTTGGGACTGGGCTGTGTTGGGAGTTTATATATTTATATATATATTATTATTTATTATATATTTTTCACTATTTATTATATATTTTTTTTACTGTTTAATTGGGGCTGGCACGGGCTGAAGCCCGTGCCAGCCCCCCCTATATCCGCCCCTGCACGACAGCACACCAGATAACAGACATAATGCATGATGCCCACAAGAAGTCACCCCACAGGAAGGTAAAACTCCTACACTGTGATTGTTATGACTCGAACCTACATTTTTAGGTACAATCTGTTATCTAAAAACTAATCATACTATGCCCAATGAGGGATGGATAGGAACATTTCTTGTTGATATATGTTCTGGGTTGGGGCATAGGGTAATGGCCCTGATATCTATTCCACATGTTTGGGAGCGGAGATTCCAGAATATGCACAAAGTGTCCACTTGCTAAAATCAAAATCCAAGAAAGATAAGATAAACAAGAAGCCATCACATGGTATAATTTAATGCCCTTTAAAATTTGGACAAACAAATTGAACCCAAAAAAAGACATAATAATAAAAAAGGGACAATGAATTGGTTATCCACCAAACAGCCTCTCCCTCTCTTCCCCTCTCTCTTCCAATTCCAACAAAAACATAAGACCAACCCCCTCCACATCCTTTCACTTGCCCATGTTCTTTGCCGCCCCCCTCCCTCCACTCATTCATTGACACGTCTTGTCCCAATCACTATTTCTCTTTGTGCCAGAAGCAATTTCTGTAAATTATTCAACTAACTAATTAAAAACGTATTCACCGATTGCTAATGAGTGGGACTCCATCCATCGTTTGTACAATTCATCAAAAGAAAATTCATTAAAGCCCAATTCACGAAAAGAAGAAAGAAAAGAAAATAATAAAAAGAAAGAAATATTGAAGAAGCCCTGCAACGGCCTCAATAGTGGGTCAACTACCCAAGCTTTGGAAGTTGGAACTTGGAAGGCTTGAGACCTGCGAAGTCTGGGAATACCAAGAAAGAGAAGAAGAAGAAGCCCCAGTGATTTGTACAAAATTGGAGGAGTAAATCAGGGATTGTACACGAGCATGTACGGGGGAAGAGTTAATAGCAATAGGCCAGCCGGCGGGGAACCAACCGATCCCTGAGAATTCCGTTGTAGAGCGCCGCACGGTTCGCCGGCATTCCCTTGATTTCCTTCCCGTTCTGCCCCTTCTTCGGCGCCGAATTTACGGAAAAGCCACCGCCGCTGTTTCCGTGGCCGTGCTGCCGCCGGAACTCCTCGCTGTTCCCGGCCGGGTCGACGACGTCCTTCGCGAAGTGCACTCTCTTCTTCTTCTTCTTGAATCGCTTCTTCCCCTCTGCAAAATTAAACCCCAGAAAATCAGAAACCAGGGAATCATTCAAGATGAGTGGAAGAAACCCATCAGAAATGGGGCGGAAGTGGAAACGGAACCAACCTGAGGCTGAGGAGATGCAGGGGCGAGGGGTCGGAGGGGCGGCGGCCGGGAAGGACTTCTGGAGGCGCAGCGCGAGGAGGATTACGGTGCCGGAGACGGCCATGGCGGTGGCCAAGACCACGCCTTGAGAAGTCAAGATTGAAGACATAATATGGTTCTTGGGAGAAAGGGGGTTGTTGCAGTTGGTCAAGAAAATGGAGATGGTGGTTGGCTTTCAGCTTCCTTGCAAGCTTGGAAAATATATAGTATCTTCTTCCAGTGCAAATTAAATACACGACCATATACTTCTATCTATAATAATATATATATATATACGTTTAGAGAGAGAGAGAGAGAGAGAGAATAGATGGGTCTTGGTCTTTAGAGAGAGAGAAAAGCTTGGGAATCAATTCAAATCAAATGGTTTTGCTTTATAATTTGGGCTATTATTATTATTATTATGTATTAATTAACTCATCGTCGTCATATATCATATATTTAAAATTTTCCACCACGAACGATAATTAAAATAAATAATAATGGTGGAGAAGAGAAGCTGCGATTGGATACCGAGAGAGGCTGCCCGATGGGTTGTGAGCGTGCAGTGCACGGCAATGATAGTGTGAAAGTACAACTAAATAATGCTCTGGGTCAATTTGCTTTGCTTCTTTCACACGAGTTCCTTTCCTACAAGCACGTGCCGCCTCGACCACGCGCTTCTCCTTAATAATTCCCATTATTATTATTTCCATGTTATATACACAAAAACATTCACCTCTTATTTTTATTTTTATATTTTTAATGAACGAACGAACGCCTCGATGTTTGACCCTATAATTTCAGCATGAGAGATAAATTAAGAAATTCAGCAGACAAGTTTCGACCTCTAGCACAACTACAAATATGAGGATGATAAGTATTTTTCATTTTTTAGAATCGTTCCTTGTCTATTAAATTATTTCTTGATCAAAACTCAAATATGAAATCTAAAGGTTCAAAAAATAACATCCAACACATTCTTCCTTTAATAGTTGATCTACGCATTGGGGGCAACATTCACCCCTTTTTAAAATTATATTTACATCCTTTGAGGTTACTCACAAGGCTTCTTTTTTTTTTTTTTTTGTAGGGATCATTATATTTTCTTTTTGATTTTTTTTAATTTCTAACAAAATTCTAACTAAAATTAATGAAAATTTTCTATTCACTTACTAAAAATTTGTTACAAATTTTATGTATATACAAAATCAAAAATTTGATCTTCTAAATAACATTATTTAATTTATACTAAATAACACTCATATGATAAATTAAATATAATAATATTATAGGGTCAACTATTTAATTTTTTTAACACAACTCGATAGGGTAGACCCTACATCATTATATTTGATTTATCACATTAATGTTGCTTAATATAAATTAAATAATCTTACTTAAAAAATTAAAATTTTACAAAATTATATATATATATATTGACACAATTTTTGACATGTTAAGTGATGATCGATAATATTTACTTTATTTTTATTTTTTATTATATATATATAAGGTGAACTTTTTCATAGAGTTAGATGAAATTTATTAAAAAAAAACTAAATTATAATAAAATTTAAAAAATTAATAACTATCATAAGATAACTTTAAATAAAAAAACAATTTTAATTATATTATTGGGACTTGGCGGGAAGAGTGGGCGTGACGCGCGGGATGGAGCGTGAGGGTAGGGAAGGGGAATCAATAATTTAGTTTAAATGTCGTTGAAAAGAAGGGAGGGGGTGTCGGACGGATGGAAATGCATGGATGCCTCTGCTTACTGCTCAGCCTTAGATGCGGTTTCTGATGCCCAGATCTGATTGCTGATTGGACACTCATTCTTGACCAATCCAATGCCTCCCCCTCCTATTTTGACCCACCAGACCTGTTGGGATATTATTAAATTAGGGTTTCTCATGATGTGCTTATATATAACTATATTCCTAATTATTTATTTTGAGAAATATATTTTTTAAATATAAATTATCGGCTTGCTATAGACCAAGTCAACAAGCCCATGACGCAATTGGCAAGTTGAGTTGGGGGCGTGCAAAATTTTGATAAATCAAATTATTCGAATTAAATTGAGTCATTTTAATTAGTTTAATAAAATAATTGAAATATAATAAAATATTATTGTTTTCAACATAATATATATAATTTTAATTTTAAAAATTTGAAAATTAAAACCCCAATTCTAAGCAATCATGTGACTCATTCTCTAGTCTTCATCATTATGCTCTTTCTCTACAATTACGAAAGTGCAACAACTCGTCGTTATTGGCACTTTTTTCTCTTCATTCGTTTGGTATCTTTGAGTTTTCGTCGTGGTCCTTTTCTTTTCTGATGTTAGTCCAATCCACACTACTTGTCAAGATCTAGCAATTTGCACCTTCTTTCTCTCTCTAGGCCTTTCCTTCCTCATATAAAAGTAGACATAATTCGGTTTGATACTTTTTTTTTTTTTAGAATTGTTGATGTTTTGAATTGTTATTAATTATACATCATAGTTTTTATTTAATTTATATAGTTTTCAGATTTTTATTTAAAACCCGATTTGTTCGGTTAATTAACGAATCAAAACAAAATTTTCTTCAATCTATTTGGTTGCCCACAAATTTCAATCGATTTGATTTGCTTGTTAACAAGTTCATTTAAATTTGTTCAGCTTTTAAAATTCGGTTTGTTCGGTATGCTCACCACCGCTAGGCTGACCCGACAACTCATTTGAGGTCGTGCCAAACTGACTTCAGCTAAAGGTCGATGTATTGGAAGTGTAGGGCAATTTATTTGGCCCCTCATACTTATTTGTGGCCTAAAGAGTTGGCGAAAGGTCCAACATTTTGATCGGCGTGGGTGGGGAGAGTAGGTCCTCAAAGCGTACGGGAATGAGTTTACTGTTCACATTGACCCGCTGAAAAATCAAGGTCTACTTTGCGTTTGTGCTCATTTTTCATAAGATATTCTAGAAATTTGTGATGATAATAATTCTAAAGCTTTTATTTTTCTAGTCAAATTTTGTGTTCTTGGTAGTCATCCAAATGATCTATGTATTAATAATTAATACGTTGATTTAGTAGCTAGCTAATTATTATTTTAAAAGTAACGTTGTAATAATAGATATTGTTCTAATTATAAATTATAATTTTTGGTAGCCAGCTATTGTTTTGGGTCGTGATCGCGTTGATACTGTGCTAAACAATGGTGTTCGCATCTCTCTGAACATGGACCGGATGCGATTCACGCGTCCTAGTCCTTTTCGTGAGAATTTCATTAGGCCCGACGTGAAAGAAAGAAAATAGGAATTTGATAATTGTTAGTTCAGTTCAGTTAGCTGAATGAATAGACTTGAGAGAGAAAAAAAAGAAAACGCAAAGTCGGTTGACTGGCTACACAGTTAGCTACTTCATTTTCTAATTTTACATTATAACTAAAAGTTGTATAAATTGCTCTACTAGACTCGTCCATCCTATAAAACCCTCTCTATCAGCATCCAATTTTATTCACAATCACAACTCTTGCAAGCAACCCAGTTGCCCCTAGTTCGGTCCTTTATTTGATTATATTATGGGTGAAAAAGACATATATAACATGATCCAATTAATTGACAAATCATAACAAACTCTCCCATGTCCAATAGGCAATAGCCCGTTATTAAGCATGCATACCCGATATTTTACAAATCGTTCCCTTCATTCAACCAAACATACAAAAACCTATACCGGGTTTGAACACGAGGGGATAATTTGACGACCCACAAAGCACATGCCATTAATGTGAAAGGAAGGACATCAAGTTGTAAGAATAGGCGGAAGGAAGTCAGCTTTAGCTCCGAGCACCGGAGCTTTAGTGTCCGGGAAGTGCTCTGTGTTGGGCAGCTCAGTGACCATCCCCTCCGGCGTGACTCTAATGGGGTAACAGAGCAGGTGACCGCCCAAGTCATGATCCAGCCTCTCGCGGGAGTATATCTCCCAGTACTCCTCTGCAATCCGGTTCACCTTCTGGATACAATCCAAACTCTCCGGCCGGACGAAGGATTCGTCCAGCATGCCTAAATGCTCGTACCACAATGCCATCCGGAAGCCGTGAATCTGTCCCCTGGCCGGCCGCCGGCCGGCCAGGTGGTGTGGCTGGTACCCTCCCATGGCGATCTCCGAGTCCCTAGCCCCGTCCATTGACCTCTGGTTTATGTTGGCCGATCCGATGATTATGTATTCATCATCAACTGCAAAAGAAAATTAACCATTTTGATCAATTCTGATCTTATAATCGGAATCGGTGTTTTGTCGATGACTTACCGATCATCATTTTGGCATGGACGTAGATCATGAAGCGCCGGGCCTGCTGAGCGCGGCTGTAATCGGTGTCTTTTTCCGGCGTCTCAGAAGGTTCATATTCGTCGGGCTTCTTCGTCTCCCTGTTGCCGAGGCAGAAGAAGGTTAAATAATCTCTGGGTTCTGCATCCAGGCCCTTGGCACGGATTGCCTGAGCTATGTCAGTATACATCATCTGCATTGTTCTCTTCTGCCAGTCGAGAATGGCCTGAACCGACGCGCTCTCCGGGATTCCCTCCGGCCACATTGGGACGACGACGTAGACGGAGAACCGTTCCCCGGCTTCGATCTTGCTAATGATCTTCAGCGACAGTTCTTTGGGAACAAGATGCAGAGCGCCCACGTCTTCGTCCTTGACGTCGCCGGAGTTCCATCCGAAACAGCTCCCAAGGAAGTACTGGTTCTCAATGTAAATGAAGTTCTTCGCCCGGCGAATGGCGTTGATGTAAGCGTCCTGAATACTCCGGTCAATGACGTTGTCCTTGCCGCTTACAAGGCCGGCCCTGGCGGCGGCTTCGGGAGTTTTCGGGAAGTCGGATGCGGCGCCGCCGTCGATGGACCTGAAGAGCTGAACGTTCCATGATTCTGGGTCTTCTGGGAACATCACTGGAGAAGGAGGTATAATTATGTTCCCCATATCTGTCAGTTGAAGCAGCAGACCTTGCTTCCCTTGCTTCCTCCATCTCTGCTCAAAATTGAAGAGCACATCCCAGGCGATCGGTCCTTCCAACCGGCAATGGACGTCATGCCAAGGCTCTCTCGGCCCGCCTTTCTTCACGCTGGAGCCGGAAAAATTAGGTTGGTGAAAATCATCATGATGTGCAGATTCCAGGGTCCTGAAAAGGGAATGAAATGGGGTATCATATCTCCCATCACAGAGATCAATTCCACCCACAAAGCTCAGTATTCTCCTCTTTTCGGAGCCTGGGTTCGGCATCTCAGAATCCACAACCACAATCTTCTGGTGGTGAGTGAACATGGTGGAAATCTCCAGGCCCTGAACAAGGCTGAGTGCATCATCAGGGTTCCTTGGGCATAGAATACAGTTGACTTTAGTATTTTCGAAATAGCTTGAGGTTTCTTCATCATGTGTGGCCATTAGTCCATCCTTTTTGAGCTGTTTGACAGAGGTTCTATCATCCCAAACCAGCATTAGAACTCTCACTCCTTCTTCAGCCTTCTTCTTCAGAAGCTCTCCCAAGGTTGAATCCCAGCCGGGCTTCTTCTGCCTCCTCGAGTCCCTCATCAGTTTGATCTCAGTGTACACAGACCAGCCAGTTATGTAAATCAAGTGCTTGGCATTAGAAATGGCGTCAAAAATGTCTTCCCAGCATCTATGTGGCTCGTAATTTTTCCCCCCAGAAAGAGGAATTGGGGGTATGAATTTGTCTGGAATGTGAGCATCTTGATAGAGTGTAACTCTGCAACCATTTCTCTGCGTGAAGAAGGTGAAAGGCACGCCGGGAAACTTTGGACTTCTAATCCCACGAGCCCAATTCAGCTCTTTACTAACATCAAGAAACTGGACCTTCACATGGAGCTTTGAATGACCATGAATGGGTTTACCATCTTTGTTCACAATCTCAAGCAATCTATCCACTTCTTCTCCATTAAGGAGTTCTTTGACAGAGATGTAAGCTCTTCCGATCAGTACTGCTCCGATGGGATTATCGCCTTTGATGGAGAAGACTACCCTAGAAGCCATGTGGGCGCAGTAAATGTGGAAAGACTCGTACCACTGGGGATTTGGATCGTTTTCTAAGAGTCTGGTTCGGCCAACTCTGGCTCTCTCTAAATCTATGGTGGCATAGAGTTTGGAAGCGCTCTTTTTGGATCCCAAAGCTTCCCCAACGTGCTCCACAACCTGGAGGTTGAATTCATGATTACAAGATGAGTGGTCTGAGAACTGTATAGAATGAATGAAAATTATTCGATGTTACAGAGTTATGTTTAGAACAAGCTAAACAACGCACTGATGCGGGATTAACACTGAAGGATTTGCAATTTAATCGACAAATAAAAGATAGGATCAAACTGTCTCATCTAATGAAGTTCAAACACCATTGCAAATTGACATCTGCTATCAATTGACTCAAGATTTCGGTAAATTAGTGAACAATCTTCAAAAAATATATATATACAACTCAAACTGGCACCGACATATGTTGGACGATTAGGTCTCCTTCCTATGTGGATAAAAACTCGAAACTTTATATTATGTTATAATTCCAGTCCGTTGTAGGGGTTTATGGATCGTTTTGTTTCGGCTCAATTACGAAAGCCTTATCCCTTTAATTGCTGCAACTAGAGTTTTTATGAATAGCTGTTTTGGACAAATTTGTAGTTGAAATTTCAAAGAGAATAATCACGGCGAGCCCATTGAATCAATTTTTATCAAATCAATGATCGAAAGGTCATATCTGATATGGTAAAGTTGACTCCTGGGTCAAAAACCATGTACAGAAAACACTGGGCATACCCAGACTATGAACAAAAGGCAAGGATCGCCAAAACAAAGCTATCCCATAGCAAGGGCCTCAAAATGGACTAAAACAGTTCATGATAAAAAAAAAAAAAGTTAAAGACTCCTGGGGATGACGTAGCTGACACATGATTCTTCAATCTGAATGGTGGTTTGATCATCAGAGCTCTAAATCCAAAGTTTGCTGTCAAAACTGTATTCTTATGTTTTGAGTGAGATTTGCCAAACTTACTACCTGTTCTATGTCCTGGAATGCATATCCATTATTAAGTTGGAAATATATTGTAAACTTCATTTATTATAGTAGAGATCTTGAAGTGGACTTCTAACTCACATGACTTTTCCCTTGCGTTTTTGGCTACCTAACGTACTATGTGTCAAAAAGTGTGTGATTGTGCTTTTTTTTTTTAAAGGTTCATCATCAACTGAAAAATATCCAAGAGGAAATGCAATAAACAAGAGCAGTGGAATTTGCATCATTACGCAAGAACCAGCACAGATTATCATACGATCATAATAAACAACTCAGATTAACAGATTTTTTTTTAATCGCAGTAATTTATCTGATTCAGAGAGAGAACTTTGTGCAAGAAATTGCCGCCGGAGGTGCCGTGGAGCTTGTCGACATCGTAGATGGTGGCGTGGAGAGTTCCATGGAGGAGAATCTGCGCCATGGCGGCGTCTGCAAATGCAAATCCAGAGATTCAACTGTTCCATAAACACAATCCGAGCAGAGAAAATGGCAGAGAAGAAGAAAGAGGAAGAAGAAGATCAACGGAAATGGCAAGAGATTACGGCGTACCTGTGAATCTGCAGCGAAGAGAAGACTGAAGAACGAGAGAAACCGAGTCTCCAGAGAATCGGAAAAGAGAGAAGACGACTCTTAAGAACGAAGATACTGACTTTCACGCTCTACATGTGCGTGTGTATATGTAGATGTAGATGTAGATAGCACCCATGATAAAAGTGAAGACGGAGAGAGCTTTTCAGGGGAGAAAGAACTGGCCAGTATGCTAAGGCTGTGTTTGGGTCATTCCAAATAATAATTTATAATAATGTGCATCTCATTTACATTACCCATAAATATTTTCTTTAATAATTAATTGTGTTTGTTTTTTCTCCTTCGATTTCCATTAAAAAATATATATATATATATATCGACATGGGCTTAGGTCCCACGTGGCGCCGTGTGATTGGGAAATTGGGACAAGTGTTCAAGAAAAATCCAAAACTTAATCTAAAGGAAAAGGGTAATGCTACAGGATTGCCCGACGCGGGCCCCCCTCCCCCCAATTATCCCCGCATACTACATTCATTTAATTTTATATATTTTTAAATATTACTATAAATTATTATCTAAATAAATAATTAATTCTAATTTATTATAATTACTTTAATAATTACAATCCTAATTTATTTATTTTTTTAATCATAACAGAACTTATATATATTTTATGTCTTTTTAAATTATGTCTATCAGATAAAAGTATAATCGAATCGATCGAATTACTTAAATTGAACGGATCAAATTTTTTCTAAAATCGAATCAACTAGATCGAATAGATGTTCAAATAAAATAGATTGAAAAATTAAAAATATCAAATCGTTTATGTTGTCCAATATTAACGTAATTTAAGTAATAACAATTTTAAAATTCTTATCTGATTGAACCCCTATTTCACTTTTCTCCCTAATTAAATCACGTCGAGTTCATTTGAGTAATTTGATCAATTCGGTTACATTTTTATTTGACAGACATAATTAAAAAAGATATAAAATATGTATAAAATATGTTATAATTTAAAAAATAAATAAATTAAGTAATTCCGATCAAGATAAGAATGCCACCTAACTTAATAGCAATTTTGGAACGAACACTAACTAGATGATAGCCTCGTGATTCACGAGCCAGCTACCTTTAAATTAATATAAATAATAATACATAAAATTAAATATGTTTAATTAAATTAGAGTTCTATTTTAGAATAAATTATTATACCAGTGATATCAAAATTAATAAGAGTTATAAGAACAGACGATAATATCTAATTGCATTCATCGTTAAAGAGAAAAAAAAAAGATTTATTAAATTATTATCTTTATATTTAAATAAAATATTAAATTGAGTGATATAAATATTATTAAAAACACGTGTGATATGTAATGATAAAATTATTTAATTTAAAAAATCTACTTTTTATTAGAGTGAATGTTAACTTTATAGAATAAGCATTGAATCAATAATTTTTTCTTATGATATACGCACATGGAATTATTGCTTCAATGATTTTCGACAACTGTTGAACAAAGTGATTTATATGTTAATATTTTTTTGGGTAAATTATATGAATCCGAAGCTTACAGTAACGTGCAATTTACTCTTTGTCCTTTCGATTGTATTAAATTTTTTTTATATTTATAAAATATTATAATCAATTATAATATATTATTATTTTATATAATTTTGTGTAATCTACTTAGTTGATTAATGTAAAATTTTATATTTTTTTGATATATTACAATTCTGTATGTAAAATTCTGTATTTTATATATAAATTATTATATAAAATAATAACAAATTATAGCTAATTACAACATTTTGAAAATATAAGAGAATTTTTTGATGCAATCGAAAGTATATGGAGATAAATTACATATGACTCTAAGTGCAGGAGAATTTCATATAATTTATCTTTTTTTATATTTTTTTATTATGTTTATAAATTTTACTCTCCATTTTATGGTTAAAGAATTATTTTTAACCATAAATACAATGCTGATTAAGGCAATGTCATAGTTATAAGCTTCCTATTTGTTATCATTTTACATTAAGATTTTTAGTAGGGATAGGCCATCCCTTTCCTTCCCACAGTAAAAGGAAACATATGTTCCCACTATTCCACGATAAAAACCCATGTACAATGACTGCACGACAAACATATTTAATAAGTGATTAAGACAACCAATAATAAGATAAGATTTGAACCCAACGGATTTTAAAGTCTTTTGGAATCTTCAATTTCATGAAAATGGAGGATAACAAAAAAAATTAGCATAAATTTACTCATAAACGCACCATTAGGATAGATTTTATTTAGTTTTATTGTCGTTTGTACATAATAATAAATTTATTAATTAAAAATATCATCGAGTCACTTAGATTCTACTAGAAAGAAAATAATCAAAAGATATAGGGTAATACCAACATAAATATTTCGATACTTAAATTAGACACTAAAATTTACTAAAGACTTGAATGTAGTATTGATATCAATATAAGAAGTGTATCCTTTTGAAATAAGACCCCATCTATTTATAAAAGACCATGGAGATTTATGATAAGTATCTTGGCATTTCGAGATCTACTAGAATTAAAATTTTTGCAGATAATATCTATCTTGATATTTCAAGATCTACTAGGATCAAAGTTTTTATGGATAATATCTATACTTTTTGTAAAACTTTTGGAAGGATTTTCGAATATTGGAGTTATTCTATTTGCGTTTTATTTTGGAACCACCCCAATCAAGAGGAATTTTTCAGGACAAACTCCATGATGGAGCTTGATTATGATCTCTCGACCTTCGGTCCACAGGAGACTGTAATGGTTTTTCAGCCTTTCGCGTATGTTTCCATCTTTAAACTCAAAAATTATTTTGGATTTTTAGATTCTTTTGATATATTTTTATGAGCTTTTGTTTATAACACATCAAGTTTAAAAATAATTTTACAAGTCCTTATTGTTTAGTTTTTCTTGAATGTTTCATGTAGAGCTATTTTAAACCCTTTGGTTTAAAATGTCTATACAAATATTTTGTTAAAATACAATACAATACCAGCTTGTGAAACAGTTTTTTGAAGATTGAGTCCATTGCTTGGTTTTAGCTGACTTTGAATTGTGCAAGTTCATTTTTTCCTATTTTTTAGTTGAGTCTAGTCATGGAGTTAGTGGGTCACTGTTGTTGAAAAGAAGGAGAACATGCCATTGGGTTTGTTCCGTTGTATGCCTATATAAGGCACCCTAGTTGGATCAAATAATATGATCCCTTCACATTATTTATTTTGTGATTTCTTCTACAAAGTACATTTCTCTTATCATTTATATTTAATTTTCTGTGATATTCAACAATCTAATATTAGAGCCAGAATGAGTGATCTTCAAATTGTCAGTGAAATTAAAAAACTCAACAATCGAAACTACAATTCTTAGTCGACATGCATGACATCTTACATGCAAAGCCAAGACTTGTGAGAAGTTGTTAACGGAGGTGAAGTTATGTAATTGACAACAGAGGATGTAAATGGTACGTTGCGGAAGTGGAAGATAAAAGTGGGCAAAGCATTGTTTGCTTTAAAGACTACGGTTGAAGAAGATGTGCTAGAGCACATCCAGAATGCCAAAACCCCCAAAGAAGAGGATTGTAAGAAGAATGGTCATATGGCAAAAGCTTGTTAGTCGAAGAAAAGGATTGTTGAGAGTAATGTTGCTACTTCCAAAAGCGAAGATGAATGGAATGCTGAGGCGCTTTTTGCTACAGAAGATGAGGAGTTAGCTCCCACAACAACGTCTGAAGAGATTGATTATGAGAAAGATTGGATTGTTGACTCGAGATGCTCAAATCATATGACAGGTGATAAAGAAAAGTTGCAGAATTTGTTAGAATACCAAGGGAGCCGAGTGGTGGTAACAACCAACAACTCAAAGTTACCAATAGCTCATATCGTTAATATGGTAATCTCTCCTCAATATAGTGCTAATGAGGTATAAATGTCTATCATGTTCCAGGTATGAAGAAAAATCTTTTATCAGTAGCACAATTTACATCTTCAGGCCATTTTGTTTTATTTGGTCCGCAAGATGTGAAGATATTTCGTGACCTTGAGACTATAGGAGAGCTAGTGATAGAGGAACAGAGACAAGAATCAGTGTATGTAATGTCTGCAGAAATCACATATGTAGACAAGACGAGAAAGAATGAGACAATAGACTTATGCCGCATGCAGTTAAGTCACGTTAGCTATTCCAAGCTAAATGTGATGATGAAAAAGTCAATGCTGAAGGGACCTCCCCAACTTGAATTAAGAACATACACAATCTGTGCATGATGTTAGTACGGGGAAGCGCATCAATTGCCATATGAAGAGTCCAAATTTAAAGCTAAAGAACCATTAGAGTTAATTCACTTTGATGTGTTTGGACCTGCTAAGCAAGTCTCTATCGGTGGGATGAAGTACATGGTGGCCTTTATTGATGACTTTTTCAGGTATGTGTTGATATTTGACTCTTGGTAATAAAATAGTTTTGATAATGACTATATAAAAATCAATCTCCACTATATGGATTATATGTATGAGAAAATCAATCTTTAAATCTTCTTGAAACAAAGTTATGAAAATTTATATAGGAGAAATGTTGAAGTGTGGTTGAGTGTGTTTAGATTTAAAATAAATATATTTTGATAATCTCAACTTACTTTCAAAAGAATCAAAATGAGAAGTTGTTAAGTTTTAAATCTTTTCAAATGGATAGTCGACTATGTGGTTCATTATGTTGACTATGCCTGAAAAATAGTCGACTATGCATAAGGATAGTCGACTATGCATAAATGTGAAGACGGAGAGCTTTTTAGGGGAGAAAGAACTGGCCAGTATACTAAGGCTGTGTTTGGGTTTTGCGAAAGATTTAACAGCATCATTCCAAATAATAATTTATAATAATGTACATCTCATTAACATTACCCATAAATATTTTCTTTAATAATTAATTGTGTTTGTTTTTTTTCATTCGATTTCCATTAATATATATATATATATATATCGACATGGGCTTAGGTCCCACGTGGCGCCGTGTGATTGGGAAATTGGGACAAGTGTTCAAGAAAAATCCAAAACTTAATCTAAAGGAAAAGGGTAATGCTACAGGATTGCCCGACGCGGGCCCCCCTCCCCCCAATTATCCCCGCATACTACATTCATTTAATTTTATATATTCTTAAATATTATTATAAATTATTATCTAAATAAATTATTAATTCTAATTTATTATAAATACTTTAATAATTACAATCATAATTTGTTTAATTTTTTAATCGTAACAAAACTTATATATATTTTATGTATTTTTTAATTGTGTTTATCAAATAAGAGTGTAATCGAATCGATCGAATTACTTAAATTGAACGGACCAAATTTTTTCTAAAATTAAATCAACTAGATCGAATAGATGTTTAAATAAAATAAATTAAAAAATTAAAAATATCAAATCGTTTATATTGTTCGATACTAACATAATCCAAGCAATAACAAATGCAAAATTCTTCTTTTAACTGAATCACCTATTTTCCCCCCTCTAATTAAATTAGGTCGAGTTCATATGAGTAATTTGATCAATTTGATTACATTTCTATCTGACAGATACAGTTAAAAAAAATATAAAAGATATATAAATTAAGTTATAATTTAAAAAATAAGTAAATTATTAATTATAATTATAAGTAAAATAATTGTAACTTTAACTGAATAAATTACATTTATGTGCATGCATGTATGTATGTTGGGGGGGGGTGGGGGACCCGCGTCGGGCAAGATAAGAATGCCACCTAAGTTAATAGTAATTTTGGAACCAACACTAACTAGATGATAGCCTCGTGATTCACGAGCCAGCTATCCTTAAATTAATATAAAAAATAATACATAAAATTAAATATGTTTAATTAAATTAGAGTTCTATTTTAGAATAAATTATTATACCAGTGGTATCAAAATTAATAAGAGTTATAAGAACAGACGGTAATATCTAATTGCATTCATCGTTAAAGAGAAAAAAAAAAGATTTATTAAATTATTAGAGTGAATGTTAACTTTACAAAAAAAGCATTGAATCAAAAATTTATTCTTATGGTATACAAAAAAAATCTATCAAAATCTGTTGTTATTTTACTTAATTTTGTGTAATCTATTAATTGATTAATGTAAAATTTTATATTTTTTTTGATATAATAGAATTCTGTATATAAAATTCTGTATTTTATATGTAGATTATTGTACAAAATTATGTAAAATAATAATAAATTATGACTGATTATAATATTTTAAAAGTGTAAAGAGATTTTTTAATGCAGTCGAAAGCACATGGGATAAATTACACATGATCTTAAATATAGGAAAATTTCATATAATTTATCATTTTTTTTGTATTTTTTTATCATGTTTATAAATTTTACTCTCCATTTTATGGTTAATAAAGAATTATTTTTAACCATGAATGCAATGCTGATTAAGGCAATGTCATAGTTATAAGCTTCCTATTTATTATCATTTTACATTAAGATTTTTAGTAGGGATAGGCCATCCCTTTCCTTCCCACGGTAAAAGAAAACATTTGTTGCCGGTAAAAATCATTGTCTCCCCACGATAAAAACCCATGTACAATGACTGCACGACAAACACATTTAATAAGTGATTAAGACAACCAATAATAAGATAAGATTTGAACGCAACGGATTTTAAAGTCTTCTGGAATCTTCAATTTCATGAAAATGGAGGTTAGGATAACTTTACACTTAGACGCACCATAGGTTGGATAATTGGTAATGAGATTTTATGTAGTTTTATTGTCCTTTGTACATAATAATGAATTTATTAATTAAAAATATTATCGAGTCAATTAAGTTACGTTCTCTTTACTTTTCAATTTTTAATTTTGAGTTTTGAATTTATTTTCAATTTTCTGTTTTGATAGTCTATTTTTAGAAAATTAAAAACGCTTTCTTTTTGTCATTTTGAAAAATTATTTCTCAAAATAGAAAATTATAAAACGTGTTATCTTTGAAATTTTGAAAATAATTTTTTAATAATATTTTATTCAATAAATTTGATTATTTAGTAAATTATAAATATTTAATATTAATATATTATTAAAAAATATATACATTTTAAAGTTAATGAATTTTGTAATATTTTTTTCTATTATAATAATAAAATACAAATAAATAAATATGTTTTGAGTTTTGAGTTTATTTTGGATGAAAACACTCAAAAACAACTTTTGTTGTTTTGAATTTTCTTTACAATTTTTTTTTTGTTTTCAAAAATGTATTTTTAAAAACAGTGAAGAGAACGCGTTTTCATTATTTTATAAAATTAAAAACTAAAAATGACTTGAAAACAACAAAGAGAACGCAGCCTTAGATTCTAATAGAAAAAAAATAATCAAAAGATGTAAGGTTGTACCAACGTAAATACTTCGAAACTTAAATTAGACACTAAATTTCACTAAAAACTTGAATGTAGTATTGAAATGAAGCGTATTCTTTTTTAAATGAGATCTCATCTATTTATAAAAGAGCATGGAGATTTATAAAAAATATCTTGATATTTCAAGATCTATTAAAATTAAAATTTTTACAAATAATATTTATGTTAATATTTCAAGATCCACTAAGATCAAAGTTTTTATGGATAATATCTATACTTTTTGTAAAATTTTTGAAAGGATTTTCAAATATTGGAGTTATTCTATTTGTATTTTATTTTGGAACCACCCCAATCAAGAGGAATTTTTCAGGACAAGCTCCATGATGGAGCTTGATTATGATCTCTCGGCCTTTGGTCTACGGGAGACCATTATGGTTTCCTAACCTTCCGGTCTCTTCGGGAGACTGTAATGGTTTTCCAGCCTTTTGCATATGTTTCCATCTTTAAACTCAAAAATTATTTTGGATTTTTAGATTCTTTTGATATATTTTTATGAGCTTTTGTTTATAACACATCAAGTTTAAAAATAATTTTACAAGTCCTTATTGTTTAGTTTTTCTTGAATGTTTCATGTAGAGCTATTTTAAACCCTTTGGTTTAAAATGTCTATACAAATCTTTTGTTAAAATACAATACAATACCAGCTTGTGAAACAGTTTTTTGAAGATTGAGTCCATTGCTTGGTTTTAGCTAACTTTGAATTGTGCAAGTTGATTTTTTCCTATTTTTTTAGTTGAGTCTAGTCATGGAGTCAGTGGGTCACTGTTGCTTAAAAGAAGGAGAACATGCCATTGAGTTTGTTCCCTTATATGCCTATATAAGGACTCTAGTTGCATCAAATAAAATAATCCCTTCACATTATTTATTTTGTTGTTTTGTGAGATTTCTTCTACAGAGTACACTTCTCCTATCATTTATATTTAATTTTCTGTCTTCTGATATTCAACAATTTGATATTAGAGCCAGAATGAGTGATCTTCAAATTAAAAAGCTCAAATCAAAACTACAATTCTTAGTTGACATGCATGACATCTTACATGCAAAGCCAAGACTTGTGAAAAGTTGTTAACGAAAGTGAAGTTACGTAATCGACAATAGGGGATGTAAATGGTACGTTGTGGAAGTGAAAGATAAAAGTGGGCAAAGCGTTGTTCGCTTTAAAGACTACAGTTGAAGAAGATGTGCTAGAGCACATCCAGAATGCCAAAACCCCCCAAAAAGCTTGGGATACCTTAGCCATGCTTTTCTCAAAGAAGAATGGCACAAGGCTTCAACTTCTAGAGAGCACACTATTATCAAGAGCACAATGCGACATGACGGTCGCTTAGTACTTCCACAAGGTGAAGTCACTTTGTCGTGAACTTTCTGAGTTGGTTCTAGAAGCTCAAATCGGGGAAACCAGGATAAAGAGAATAATTATCCATGGCTTGAGACCTGAAGATAGAAGTTTTGTTGCTGTAGTACAGGGATGGTAAAAGGAACCATCACTTGTTGAGTTCAAAAATTTGCTTGCTGGTCAAGAAGGCTTAGCCAAGCAAATGGGAGGAATTTTGCTGAAAGATAAAGATGAAGCACTCTACGTAATAAAAAAAACAGATGGAATTCCAAGCAACACCTCGTTGGTGGATCTAAAAGGAAAGAGGATAAGGCAAAAAGTCATCAAGGTGAAATGAACACTTGTTCAGGGGGAACACTTGTTCAGGGGGAGCTTTGAATAATCATGGCAACGATAAAAAGTTTGAAAGGAAGTGCTCTAATTATAAGAAGAATGGTCATATGGCAAAGCTTGTTAGTCAAAGAAAATGATCATTGAGAGTAATGCTGCTACTTCCAAAAGCGAAGATGAATGGGATGCTGAGGCGTTTTTTGCTACAGAAGAGGAGGAGTTAGCTCTCACAACAACAACGTGTGAAGAGATCAATTATGAGAAAGATTGGATTGTTAACTCGAGATGCTCAAATTATATGACATGTGATAAAGAAAAGTTGCAAAATTTGTTAGAATACTAAGAGAGCCGAGTGGTGGTAACAACCAACAACTCAAAGTTACCGATAGCTCATATTGTTAATATGGTAATCTCTCCTCAATATAATGCTAATGAGGTATTAATGTATATCATGTTCCAAGTATGAAGAAAAATCTTCTATCAGTAGCACAATTTACATCTTCAGGCCATTTTGTTTTATTTGGTTCAAAAGATGTGAGGGTATTTCGTGACCTTGAGACTATAGAAAAGCTAGTGATGAAGGGATGGAGACAAGAATCAGTGTATGTAATGTCTGCAGAAATCACATATGTAGACAAGACGAGGAAGAATGAGACATTAGACTTATGGCACATGTAGTTAAGTCACGTTAGCTATTCCAAGCTAAATGTGATGATGAAAAAGTTGATGCTGAAGGGACCTCCCCAACTTGAATTAAGAACATACACAATTTATGTAGGATGTTAGTACGGGGAAGCACATCAGTTGCCATATGAAGAGTCCAAATTTAAAGCTAAAGAACCATTAGAGTTAATTCACTCTGATGTGTTCGGACCTGTTAAGCAAGTCTCTATCGGTGGGATGAAGTACATGGTAACATTTATTGATGACTTTTCTAGATATGTGTGGGTTCATTTTATGAAGGAAAAGTCTAAAACTTTTTCAAAATTCAAAGAGACAGTAAAAGTAGAAGTTGGAAAGAAAATTTGTTGCCTACGCACTGACAACAGGGAGACTATTATAACGCCTCGTTTTTTGAGCACGTTATAACTTAGGACAATTCTGAGATAAATTATTATTTTTTTTCTTTCATACTACTAAAACTAAAACTAAACCATATCATTGCTCTTATACATCCCAAAATTTTCATTCATTTATCTCCAAGGAGAATTATCATAAACATTAAATGTGGAAATTAGAATCGAACCTAATATCATAACATTAATAAAAAATTAGCTCTTACATCACGAGAACATAAATTTCTCAACATGATTTAATCATAAGTTCTCAACTAACATTAATCCTAAATAAGGTTTTACATCATCATTTCTCAAACATTTAGAATTCGAAGTAGTAAAACTTAAATACATGAGCAACATAACATATGTTCAACTGATCATACAATTTATTATGCATTTTGCTATGTGCTATTATATGCCTCATTCATCCTCGTTTTTGCTACTATCTTCATCTGGAACGTTTGAATATTCCAGGGGCAAAGCCCAGCTTAAATGATGAATCATCTAAGTAAAGATACAAAACATTTAATACTCATGCATGTATGCAATGCACATAACATCATAACTCTCATGTTTGGCTCGACTGCACCTTAAGATTACCCGCCATTTTTCTAGTCTCCCTGCCAGACCGAGGTGTATGGGTGCACCATTGGCAAAGTAACGGAGCCAGTACCTAATCCCAAACCCATGCAACGTATGACCGTGAATCTCATCATGCTCATATGCATATTTCATAAATCAAACATGTAAATGCAATCTACATGACATACTCACATCAAGGCATGTCAACATGATAAAATCATTTACGTAAAATCAGGTTTTGAATTGAACCACTTACAAATCAAGTATTTTCATAAAACTAAATTCAGTTGGGAAGTACCACTTACCTTGCAAAAAGATAATTTTGCCCCTAACATAATTTTGCCTCAAAATTCGCGTCGGACTTCCAATCATACTCAATTATGAACCTTGACGTATCCTGGGCATCATAATTACTTAAGAAAATCATATTTATAATTTTCTCTAATTTTCCTAATTTCTCCCATTTTCTTCTATTATTTCCTCAAGATTATGAAATAAATAGTTTCTCATAAAATTTTCTCAATTTCTCTTCACAATAATTCCTAAAACAATATTCCTAAACCCCATAAATTTCCTCATAATTTTCAAAATCCATATTCTATTTATTTCTCATTTTCTCTTTGATTTTCAAGCATCTATTGCCTCAAAAATTCATAATAAATACCAATCATGCATTTGTCTTCCAATTTCATCATCAAAAATTCTAAAATATCATTCTCATATATTTGAAATTTTTTAAGAAATTTTTGAAGATAACTCACCTTCTTGTAGAGCGATTCGGTATTCTTTTATATTGCGACGAACCCTCGATTTGCCCATCCAACAACGCCTTTTATCATAAATTTTTACACAAATTACTAAACCCAGTCTATAAGATTTTTCTAAATTTTTTTTGGTATTTCTCTCTCTCTCTCTCTTTTTTCTTTCTCTTTTTTAAATCTTTTTCTCACTCTCAAATATTTCTTTCAATATTTCTCCTTCCAATTTAAGTTTTTAAACCTTTCAAGTTTCCTCTATTTATAGGAGGTTGAATAAAGGTTAACATAATTATAGTGACCCACTATCTTTAATTATTTTTTCATATTTCTTAATTATTTTTCACTAAATCTCACTAAAAATCCTTAATTATTTATCCACACCTTACTTTGTCTCCCACATTTCTCAATTATTTTACCCATTATTTTTTATTATTTGTCCACACCTTACTTTATCTCCCACATTTTTCAATTATTTCACTCACCATCTTTAATTATTTTGTCATATTTCTTAATTATTTTCTACTAAATCTCACTCATAATATTTAATTATTTGTCTTCACCCTACTTTGTCTCCAACATTTCTTAATTATTTCACTCATTATCTTTGATTATTTGTCTACACCTTAATTTGTCTTCCACATTTCTCAATTATTTCAACCATCATTTTTAATTATTTTGTTATATTTCTTAATTATTTTTCACTAAATCTTACTCATAATTTTTAATTATTTGTCCATACCCTACTTTGTCTCTAACATTTCTTAATTATTTCACTAATTATCTTTGATTATTTGTCCACACCTTAATTTGTCTCCCACATTTCTCAATTATTTCATCCACCATCTTTAATTATTTTGTCATATTTCTTAATTATTTTTCACTAAATCTCACTCATAATCTTTAATTATTTGTCTACATCCTACTTTGTCTCTAATATTTCTCAATTATTTCACTCACTATCTTTAATTATTGTCACCTTAATTATTTTTCACTAAATCTTCTTCTAAATAGATTATTCTTTTATTTAATTCATTAATTTTAAACCTATTTTCTTAGCCTTTTATTTTTTTCAACTTAGCCTACTAACTCTAAGCCCATTTATTTAGTCTTTATTTTTTCAATTTAGCTTACTAACTCTAAGCCCACTTACTTAGTCTTTATTTTTCCAACTTAACCCACTAACTCTACACCTATTAATTTTTTTCAATTATAATCTCTAATTGATGTTAAAAATAAAAAAATAATTATTATTATTCTCAAAATACTAGGATATTACAAATATACTTCAAGAGTGTCGAATTTGCCATCAATTCACATATGCAAACACTCCGCAGCAAAACGACATAGTAGAAAAAAAGAACATGCCCTTGATCAGAGCTGACCCAAAAAAGTTGGGGGCTCTAGGCAAAAATATTTGTTGAGAACTTCGAGTATTAATTTTTTTTTAAAAAAAAATAATACACTTTTTTATACAAACATTTCATCATTTTATTAAAAAAAAGAAAAAAAGTTAAAATTCAATCAACTACAAAATATAATAATTAACGTAATAAATTTTCAACTAAAATATAATGTCTCAGAGATATGAAAAAAAAAAAAAAGCGAAACAACTTACTACAATAAATAAAAAAAATAAAACTAATTTTTCTTAAAACTCTAAGAAGGTCAGTGCGAACAAAAACTATATATTCATGATTTTTTTATAGAAGGAAATAGAACAAAATATTAAACTGATAACATTAAAAATATAAAATTCACCAATAATGAGTAACTTTAGGTGAGCAATGGTTAAAAATTGAAAAATGGTGAAAATAAGTTAAAAAAATTTATAATGTTTTGTATTTATTTTTTTAATAAAATATTTATTATTAAAAAATAAAATATATATTACAAATTTTTAAAATTTGGGACCTTCCAATTTTGGGGACCTTATGCCATGGCATATATAGCTTTATGGTTGGGCCGACCCTGCCCCTAATAGAAATATGTCGTAGTATGCTTCATGCGAAGAATGTTTTGGGACGATTTTGGGAAGAAGCAACGAAGACTGTAGCTTTTGTGATCAATAGGCTTCCTCAACAAAGGTTATGTTTTCTTTCACCATTTGAAAAATTGTGGAACATGAAACCTACAATTAGCTATTTTCGTGTTTTTGAATGTGTGTGCTATGTATTTGTACTTGATCATTTGCATAGCAAGATTGTCAAAAAGGATGCTAGATGTATCTTTGTGGGATATGTCAGTCAAAGAAAAGGGTGGAAATGTTGTGATCCTACAATTAGAAAATGCTACACATCCTGAAATGTGGTGTTTGATGAAGCGTCTTCTTGGTGGTCTTCAGAAAATGAGATATTACCAGACTCGAATGTTTCTAAAGCTGAGTTGAAATATGCTCAAATCTAGTTGAGTTCAGGTGAAGATGAAGATGCTAATGATAGTGGTTATGCCGAAGAAGGCATAACTCAAGGTCCTTGGCAAACTGGTGTGTATCAGCAACCAAGCGAAGAAAATGAGCTTAGTGAAGTAGAAGCATATCGACTCCACTTAGAAGATCAACAAGAGTCAAAAAGCCAAATCCCAAATATGCTAATGCCGTTATAGTAGAAGAAGTAGATGCAAAAGAACAGAAGACATTTGTGAAAGCATTTTAGAATACGGAGTGGACTAAAGCTATGGAAGAAGAAATTGCTGCGTTAAAACGTAATCATCCTTGGGAGATCGTTCCAAAGCCAAAAGATGTGAAGCCTATATCTTGCAAATGGGTTTAGAAAATAAAACGTCACATAAATGGATCGTTTGAGAGACACAAGGCTCATCTGGTAGCTCGAGAGTTCTCTCAACAATATGGACTAGACTATGATGAAATGTTTAGTCCAGTTGCAAAGCTTACAACTGTTCAAGTCTTATTGGCACTTGTAACTAGAAAAAGTTGGACCTCGTGGCAAATGGATGTGAAGAATGTGTTTCTGCATGGAGAATTGGATCAGGAGATCTTCATGACTCAACTAATGGGTTTTCAGAATCAAGATCATCCTAAATATGTGTGTAAGCTTCGAAAGGCACTCTATGGATTAAAGCAGGCACCGAGAGCTTGATATGATAAGATTGTTGAATTTTTTATTCATAGTAATTTTGTGACGTTTGCAGATTCTAGTTTGTTTGTCAAGCAAATGGAGTGAAATTAGCTATTGTGCTAGTGTATGTAGATTTAATTATAATAGGCAATTGTGAAGAAGAAATCCACCAAATGAAGAAGAATTTATCAATTTGTTTCCAGATAAAAGAACTTGGACAACGTAATCACTTTCTTGGTCTAGAGGTTGACTGTACTCAAGAAGGAATATTTCTTTATATGCAAAAATATTCTAAAGAATTGTTGAAGAAGTTTGGAATGCTTGAGTGCAAGCCAATTTTAACTCCGATGGAGCCAAACGCAAAAATGTATGCTCATGAAGGGAGAAATTTGGAAGAAACAACAATGTACCGACAATTAGTTGGTAGTTTGATCTATCTAACTTTAACTAGACTCGATATTTCTTATGCAATTGGTGCGATGAGCTGGTACATGCAAAATCCAAAGAAACCTCATTTGGAAGCAGTACGATGAATTTTGAGATATGTGAAAAGTACATTGGACTATGGTGTCTTGTATAAGAAAGGTGGAGATTGCAATCTAGTTGGTTATTGTGATGCTGACTATCTAGATGATCATGATACTTGACGTTCAACTACTGGGTATGTTTTTATACTTAGATTGGGAGTAATTTCTTGGTGCAACAAAAGGCAGCCAACTGTGTCTTTGTCAACAACAAAAGCAAAGTATTGAGCTGCAACAAGTGCAGCTCAAGAGAGTACTTGGCTCATGCAATTGTTAAAGGACTTGCATCAACCAACAGATTCTGCAATTCCTCTGTATTGCGACAACCAGTCAGCAATACGTTTGGTAAAGAATCCAATTTTTCACGCAAGAACTAAACATGTGGAGGTGCATTATCATTTTATCAGGGAAAAAGTTCTGGAAGAAGAGGTTTAGCTAAAGACATATGAAGATGAAAGACCAAGCTGCAGACTTATTCACAAAAGGCTTGAGTGGCAACTAGTTTGAAAACTTTTGTCATCAGCTCGGCATGGTGAAAAGAATGGAAGCTGGTATTGAGGGGGAGTGTTAAAATACAATACCAGCTTGTGGGACAGTTTTTTGAAAATCGAGTCCACCGCTTCGTTTTAGCTAACTTTGAATTGTGCAAGTTGATTTTTCTTATTTTTTAGTTGAGGCTAGTCATGGAGTTAGTGGGTCACTCTAGTTGCATCAAATAAAATAATCCCTTCACAGTATTTATTTTGTTGTTTTGTGAGATTTCTTCGTCAAAGTACACTTCTTCTATCATTTATATTTAATCTTTTGCCCTCTGATATTCAACATCTTTATAGTGTAATTTTTTTTTCCTCACATATTTCATTCGAAGACATTATAACAGAAGAGAATCTGATCAGAAGAGTAAATTATTCTAGAGATAATTTAAAATCATAAAGAATTTTTGTATAAATGACTCAAATTACATAGAAAACTTGGTTTGAAGCTCATTTGTACACGACGTTCTTCTTCAAGATCACTGGGGAAATTTACAGTGGCAAATGAAAGGAAGATGTATCAGGGGTAATGCCCTTGGCTACCTCAAGAAGGTGTTCAATGTTGATTTTGGGGAAGTGTTGTAGAAGCTTCATGTTGGCTATGAAATCGCCACCCAACAGCCTGCTCTTCACACACAGCAGCATTGCACAGCACACTCGCAGCAGCATGTCCTGCAAATCATTCAATTAATGTTGAGACTTGAGAGCTCGTCTTGAATTCAGATTCAGTCTTAACGACCAATCTTTTTCTCTGTAAATATATGATATTCTAAGCGTGGTGAATCTCAGAGAGATCGTGATTTCAGGTGGGAGCGAGAATTCGAAACAGTTCGAGCGATCGAGTGAGAGAGAACCTGCCTGCACACCGAAAGGATTGCTTAAAAGGGTGTCCCAAATCCTTAACACAGACTGGAAATCAAATTCCTGAGTGAGCAGTAATGTGATCCACCTGAATGCATAGTATTGGGGGTTGACCTGATCATTAATTAGCGCACACAAAGTTTGTAAGTTTCTATTACATTTATTTTCCAGGAAGCCCAACATCACTGCTTCTCTACTGCGTTTTCTCACCTTGGTTGTGTATTCCAGGTGCCGCCACAGCTCCTCGTCGTGGGCTTTCAGTAGCTCCGACAGTCGACACAGAGTCGAATGGATGCCCATAGAACTGTTATCCAGTTTCTGGCAGAAGTGATCGACTGAGTCGCTTAGCAGCCGTACAAAACAAGAAAAGCTGTCTGCCTCTGCATTGGCCTACAAAATGGGAGGAATTGTTGAGCCGACCCACTTCAGATTAGCTCTAAAATTTACCAATTTTGATCCGAAAACAGTAAGCTTCTTACTGCATTATGTTCATCAGTATCAGTGCTAAAAACATAGTAGATTGGTGCCAAAACCTCATTCATCCCCTGGACATAGCTGATTTCAGGATTTAGCTTTGCAAACAGCAGAAGAACATTTCTCATTGCTTCCTGATTAGATAGAAACAGGCATACTTAAAGTCGATTTTTGAGTCTTTACATCAGCCGCGGAGATAAGGCAGAAACTGAGACTACTAGTATTAGTCACTTACCCTGTGCTTCCTGCTCAACAACGATTCCCCCGAGAAGAACTTCATATCGGGGTGCGTTCTTTGCAGGTCCCGGTCAATCTGCTGGGCAATCTCAGAGAACTGGAACCGGACAGATCATCCTCAGCAATTAGCATCTCTCCAACAGAATGCACTTCAAATGGGCAGCTTAAGATGGATGACATGTTACCTGAAAGAATTGGTGCCAAACACTGGCCTTGCTGATGTTTAGAGGGTGATCTTCATTGGAAACATCGTGTCGTTCAAGTGGCCCGTCATCTACATTGCTGTCATCACGCTGCCCGTCAGCATCCCGAGCCACTTCATTTCTTCTCGAGAACTCTGACTGTCTAGATTGAAGCTTCAAATTAGTGCATACGCTTGTATGGGGTTAAAATGGTTGGAAAAACAACCCAAAAGTCACAAAATTCAAATCATCTTACAGGGCTCAAGAGAAGCTCCTCTTTTAGCTTCGAATACTTGGATCGATTCTCGGCCATCTCTTTTTCCCATAAATCGCGAGAAGAAGGTAAATAACCCAAGAGCAGCTGCAAGTTTGCAACAAATGCATTATGAACAATTCGTACTTGCAAGGTTAAGGGGTTTAAGGATTCTGGATCACTAGTAAATGACGAAAACAATGGTTCAATGAACAGCAAAAGGACTAATTTTCAGGCATTATTACTACTCTCATGGCATTACGAAGAAAATTTTCTAGTGGGTAATGAGGATCGAAGTTAACTGAAGAATTTGGACTTAGGTTGAAGAAGAGAACACTAACCTTCCAAGCAGTTGCTCGTAAACCGCCTTCGGGAAGCCCTGAACTTGCAATTCTTTGCAACTTTTCCAGATTTATCTCCTTCCTGGAAAGCTAATGCACATCATTTGCATAAAATCAGTAGACTTTTAATCTCTGCGCTCACCCTAAATACCAAAGGGTGGCTTTGTCTTTATTAGGTTTTTCCTTCTTATCGGAATTTTCTCAGTAACCTAGTAGATGGATGAACTAAACTAACCCAACAATGGTCCAGTGCTGCACTATTTTGATTCCAAACCCAATGTCCAGTTTTTGTTGTACCTAAGAAAACTGAGCCTAGATATATATATATACGTGTGTGTGTGTGAAGCAGGGGTATGTCATCACGATGGTGCCTTCATTTTCCCAATTTTCTCAGTAAACAAACAGAAAACTGAGTAAAACGAACAAGGATCTAGGGATCAAACGGGACTGACCTCGTACTCAAGATCCGACCTTTTCTCATCGGCCGCAATGATTTCCTTGACAGAAACAGAGGCCGCAACATCTGCATCAGGCTTTGGCCTGACCCTGCTGGGATCCAGTTCAACATGAGACGACTTGTCATCATCTTTCACATAATCATCAAATTTGCAGTCCAACTCCAACAGATTGGGATGAAAAGTTTCGAGCTCTTCCCCCGGCTCAAAGGCCTTATCAGAACCCGAATTCTCCTCCTCCTCCCTGTCCTCGAATCCGGCCACCAGGCTCCCCAGCCTGTCAGGAAATGCTCGCCGGGCTTTCTCCGGGATCTTGAGCACGCCCTTGAGCATCAGTGAGAATGGCGGATGAGCCTGCACAGATGGATCCATTGAAATTTGGTGCTTCTTTCAGCTTCATGGCTCTGTTTCAACTCTGTTTCTTTGGTGGAAGGTTTTTGTGTGGAAGAATGGTAGTTAACGGTTGAACGTTTGGTGGGATGGGCCTCCCTGAGCCCAACCCAATTATTAAACCGACATCAAGGTCCAAAATCCTGACCCGACTGGAACGAACGAAGGGATATAATCTCCGATCCAGTTACTTCATCCAACCCGACCCAATATAGAATCGGGTCCAACCAAATTCAAAAAGGGAGGGATGGATAAAGTAGAAAATATATCCAATTGTTTAATTTTGAACAAAAATTTAATTTTATCAATAGTAAGATTTAACTTTAATTTTTTTTATTTTTAAATCGTCATTTCTCTTCCATGAGCAAAAAATCATTAAATGCTGACATAAGGTCCAAAATGGAAATAAAATTAAAATTAGATATTTTAATTAATGAAATTAAAAATTTAGCTGAAATTAAGTCATTTTACTAGTTAACCCTTTTATTAATTATATAAGTTAGGTGTTAAACCTTATAAATTTGTTGGGTTTAAGAGCTATCTCTGGTCAGGCCCAATTACATGGGCTCTCTGCCTCGTACCAGCTCTGGGCTCAAAAAGTACTCTGGTTTAGAAGTGGCCCAAAATAATCCGCATATATAACAAGGCCCATTCTTGGAAGTAGTTTCATAGAAGACAATGGAAGCTACAATTTCGTGGCAAAACACAAGATGAATGCTAAAAGATCAAAAAAAGCTCAAAAGACTCGAAATAATTTTTGAGCTTTTTGGAGAATCGTGCGGAAGGCCAGGCCTAGAGAACTAACTAAAGTTCAAGAGACGTTAAGCGATCTTGTAATCTCTTGGAGATGTTAAGCAATCTCCTGAAAAAATATAAGTATCTTAAAGATCGCTCGACAGTCAAAATCTGGAAGTCTCCACGAATTTTTTTTTTTAATCGAGAAGGGGTCTTGAACAAAATACAAACAAGATAACTCCAACATCCAAAAATTCATTCAACAGTTGTGTAAAAAAGATATATATTATCTATAAGAATATTAATCCTAATGGATCTCAGAATATTATAATAGATTAGAAGAATCCTAATTTTAATAAATCTCAGAAAGCTTCATATTACTCTATAAATAGATAAACTCTCATTCAAAAAAAAAAAATGTCTGATTTAAGTATCGGAGTATTTGCGAGAGAGCTATCTTGCGTCTTTTGATTGTTCTATTTTTTTTATAGAGTTCAAACAACTTGATAACAACATTTCCATTCACTAAATTTATTATTACGTTTCAAGACAACACTAGGTTAATTGTAATTTTGTGGAATAAAGAAAAATAGATTTTTTTTAATTAATATTTTTAATTGACATTCCAAGTTGAAAACATATTTTTAATTAGTTGTTGACATGGTTGCCTACTTGTATCAAAAGTCTACCTATGAATTTGGCTTCACAATCTCGATAAATCGTGGTGAAAATGATGTTTCACATTCATTAGGTGGTGAAAATGATGTTTCACATTCATTAAGTAGATATGACACAACTCTTTCAAACTCTTTGAAATTATTGTACTCATATCTTAAGAGAAAAGGACAAAAAAAAAAAAAAACATTTACAAGCTTGAGACTTGGGAACAGGGGTGGAGCTACATATAATTGAGAGCATATAACTATACCCCTCAACTTCTAAAATTATCTTTTGGCCCTTCGATGTTATGTATATAAATTATTACATCATATAACACTTGTCTCCTTTGAAAATAAAAAAGATGAAGGGCAATTAAGTAATGTTCCCTTATCCAAGTTTCTGACTCTATCATGGGCAATTCCCTTCTAAAAAAAACCTAGAATGGACTACAAAAAGTATTGTCAAGAGTTGGATCCAAATTTAAACGGAATGAAGGAAGCCAGACCCTGAAAAGGCAGAGCATTGCCAAGTCTCTCTTGCCAGTGTGTGTGCATTTTTGCACTAGATTTATATCCTTTTGACATCTTGATGTCCAAACTTTCTATCACAATTTACAAGCGATAACTCAAGCAATTTACAAGCAATTAATACAGAAAGTGTTTCTTCACCCTTTGGTGGTTCAATTAATTTGGTAAAGGTAATATTAACAATTGTCTAATGTGAAGCAATAATAAATATATCTTGTTTATATTTATTGTATTTTATTTTTAATATTTAAATAATTTTATTGGTTAATTAAATAGTTTAAAACACGATATATTTATCTTTGCCCAATAAAATCGTTTAGTTGTTAAAGTTAAGATGCAATAAATGTATATTGTATGAGAAAAATGCATATTTATTATTGCTTTTTTGCTATGTATATTGTATGGGAAGTAATTGTTGAAATTCATATGAGAAATATCATAGTTGCTACCGGTAATATTAGTGAACTCATCATTCTGCATTCCATCAAAAGAATATAAGAGATAATATTGGTCATCCAACCCATCTAACCTGAAAAGATTGAAAAAAATGATAATATGAGACATGCAATACAACTTGTAAAATGAGTTAAATTAGTCTAAAGAAATAATTTGAGAAATACATTACCTATCACACAATGTCGGACAAATCCTCTTGTCGTGATCACTAGCGTTACAAATGCAGCATATTTTGCTAGATTGGACGTCACTGCCTTCTCTTTTGATGATTTTAATCGCTTCCCACACCTTTTTGTTCTAACGACATTTAAATTACATACTACTTGGGTCTTCTCGCGGCTTTTGCTCTTATTCCTGCTTATCCCTATATTTTTGTCGTTGTCAATATCTTGAAGCTTAATGTGCAAACGTTCGAATTCATCCAATAAAGAAATGCTGCAAGCATCTGTTAAAGACTCGTCATAGATCAACAACAAAGCCTCGTGTGATAGTAACCCCATGCCTAGCCATTAATGAGTGACTAAAACTATTATCGACTGATAAACTAGCTAAATGTTCATGTACGGGTCTAACTTTTGCATTCTTTGTCCACCTCCGTAGGGGGTGTTTGTTAATTAAGATAAGAGGGAGAAACTGTCATATATGAGAAACATTCCAGATGTTTAATCTTTTCAACATATTTGTTAAACTTATCTTACCATCTCCAGAAAAGCCCTCACAAGACCTCTAATCTCTATCTTTCAAGATAAATTTATCTGACATTTTTCCTTAGATAAATTTATTTGGCTCTTTTGAGATAAGTCTCAATTACCTATATGCCTCATGTATGATAGTTAATGACATTTAATGCATTTTAAATATTTAAATTTATTAAAATAAATTATTTATTTAAATCTTATAATTAATATTATTTAATACATTTTTAAATTGTTATATATTTTGACAATTTTTAAAATTTAAATGAAATTATTCTTTTCATTTATTTTTAAAATTTAAACTTCTCTCTCTATTTTATTAACTAATACAATTCCTTTCACCAATTTTTAAATTATTTTATTTAATTTTATTTTTTATTATCTATTATGAAAATATATTTTAGCCATTTTTAATTATCTAGGTGAAATTATTTTAATTCCAGTAATAATTATTTATACTTTTCAACTCTTTTAAATTTATTTTTGAACATAGATTTAAAAAATAAAATATTAATTTTAATTTAAATTTTTATTTTTTTGACAATTCATATTAATCATAAAATACTATTTTAACCATAAATTTGTTGTTGATATTAACAAATAATTTTGAATGAATTTGGTAATAAGGATATTTTGATAAAAAAAAAGACTCTTATTTTGGTATTTATCATATGCATTAACAAACACATAAAAAGAAAAAAATACAATTATCAGTAGATTCCAAAGAATTTAACAAATACTCAGATAGAAATCTTGAAATGTTTTTCAGTGTTATCTTGACCATTTCATATATTGACTGGGAAAACATTTCAACCTTATCTTAATGACTTTTATCTTGCTAATTTTAACAAACGCTCCCTTAAAATATATTTCTCTAGTAACAACATTTGTTTTTTCTTTAAATAACATAGCATATGTCGGCATGGATAGCCATTAAACTAAAACATTTGACAACTACATGATATGAAATCATACTTTGGGTAATAAATTAGCTCTCAGTGCCTATCAAAATTCTTCCCTTACTCAAAATGCTCAACGCTGTAAACCTTAGCATTTATAGAGCTTAATCTCTTTGGACAAATGTAGAAGTTGTTTTTCTCAACTTTCTTCTGGAACAACACAAATATATGCTTCGTGTATATTTGTACTATTTGTTGCTCCATCATAACAATTGAGGTCAATCTCGGTTATTCACTGAGATCAATATGGTTGGCAACTAATTCCTCATGGCATTGATGAGTTAATGCCCTATTGAAATGTGTGATAAAATCTATCAATGGGTTATTTTTGTTGACATATCTTTTCAAAAATGAGTGAATGCTCTCAACCCTTTAGCTGTAGACATTCTTGCATTAAATATATGTTTGACATACGCTGGTACCCATCGATTGTGTGTTTTGTACATGTTGATCAACCATTCATTATTGGCTAAATTGGTGGTTTCCATTATCTCAGTACATCGATGTTCAAACTTCTCGAGCGATTCAAATTGTTTAATGATATTATCAGCTTGTGATACTGCTTCTTATACATGTCATTGATTTCTTCAGAAAACTTTTTCAAAATATGTCACAGGAAAAATCGGTGCAGAATAAATAGAAACACCATTGAGATAGCCTTTAAAATTGCAACGTCTTGATCAGTGATTATAACAGTAGGGGTTGCTTGGTTTGGCATGACTTTTAGGAACTTCAAGAACAACCAAAGAAATAATTCGATCGTCTCATCACTCACTAATTCGCAACCAAAGATAATGGTCTGGCCATGGTTGTTTACACCAACAAATAGGGCAAAAATGATTGAGTACTTGTTGGTGTTGTAGGTTGTATTGAATACCACGACATCGCCAAAGAAGGCATATGATTTTTTTGACTCAAAATCAGCCCAAAAACAATAAAACATCCTATTGTCTGAGTTCGTATCATAATCAAAGAAGTTTGGATTCTTTTCTCTCTTAAATGCGAAATGTTCGATTAGTGTTTCAACATCATAACCCATTTGTTGCTGACGTAAATAACTTTCATGGTTCTTGATATTTCTCTCAATACAACCCACTACAAAAATCAATGGCGATTTTTTGCGGCGGTTTCTAAAACAGCCGCAAAAAATGAAATTTTGCGGTAGTTTACAAACCGCCGCAAAATACTATTTTAGCGACTGTTTTTTTAACATTTTGCAGTGGTTTTGAAAAATCGTCACAAAATTCATTAAAACATTCAATTTTGCAGCGATTTTCAAAAAATCGTCGCTAAATTTAAAAAATAATTAAATAATTAAAAAATAAAATTGAATTTAGTAGCGATTTTTGAGAAATCGCAGCTAAATTAAAAAATAATTAAATAAATTAAAATTAAATATAAATTAACATTTGCGGCGGTTTTGAAAACCACTACAAAATTCATCAAAAAATTTAATTTAGCAGCGATTTTTAAAATCGCCGCTAAATGTTAATTCAAAAAATAGTGGTTTTTGATGAATTTTGCGACAGTTTTGAAAAATCGCTACTAAATTAAAAAAAAAAATTATAATTAAAATTTGCGATGATTTTTAAAAACCACCGCAAAATTCATTAAAAAAATTTAATTTATCGGCGATTTTTGAAAAACTGCCGCTAAATTCAAAAATAATTAAATAATTTATAATTAAAATTAAATAATTTAAAATTAAAATTAAATTGAATTAAATTAACAAAAAGAAATATAAAATCTTAAAAGAAATTTAAACTTTAATTTAAATTAATTACAAAATCTTTATATATATAAAAGTATGATAGTTTTGAAAAAAGAAATTTCCCCCCAAAACTTGCATTAATGATTTGCAATTAATACTTATTGTATTAATAATTTATATTTTGTAATTTGCATTAATAATTTAAAATTTTCAATTGCTTTGAAATAATAAGTAGTAGTAAATTTTTTTGCCAAAACTTGCATTAATGATTTTCATTTAGTACTTATTGTATTAATAATTTACATTTTGTAATTTGCATCTTTATATATATAAAAGTAGGATAGTGTTGAAAAAGTAAATTTCCCCCAAAACTTACATTAATGATTTACAATTAATACTTATTGCATTAATAAGTTGCATTTTGTAATTTGCATTAATAATTTAAAATTTTCAATTACTTTGAAATAATAAGTAGTAATAAAATTTTTCCCCAAAACTTGCATTAATAATTTGCGTTTAGTACTTATTGTATTAATAATTTACATTTTGTAATTTGTATCTTTATCTATATAAAAGTAGGATAGTCTTGAAAAAAAAGTTTTTCTCCAAAACTTGCATTAATGATTTACAATTAATACTGATTGCATTAATAATTTGCATTTTGTAATTTACATTAATAATTTAAATCTTTCAATTGCTTTGAAAGAATAAGTAGTAATAAAATTTTTCCCCAAAACTTGCATTAATGATTTGCGTTTAATACTTATTGCATTAATAATTTACATTTTGTAGTTTGCATTAATAATTTAAATCTTTCAATTGTTTTGAAATAATATGTACTAATTATTGTAAAATTAATAATAAATTTTAAATATACGAGTTTTTCAATGCTAATTGTTTTATATTAAATTTGCATGAGTTTTATGAGAAATATTAATCGACAACTTAAACTATTAATTAAGTCATAGAAAATTATCTATTTATTTAAAATATTATTTTATATCTTTATTCTATGTATATTTATATAATATTAAAATGTGATAGTCAAATAAAGTATTTTGCCAAGTGTCAATCAATGGTGAATTTTTTCCCTCAAAAATTTTCATTAAATCAAAGGTAGTGATTAATTAATTATTAATTACTTTAATAATTATATTATAGTTTTGAAAATGTGATGTCTTAACAAATTCATAAAAAATTATTTAAGATTGTCAAATATTAGGGTTTTTCAATGCTAATTAATATTTAAGGTATCAAATTTTTAAAACTATGGAAGAAATCAAAATTCATTTTTTTAAAATTTTATTATTATTGCAAAAACTTATTCTTACTCATATTTAAGAGTTTTAATTTATATTTATAATTATAATATAATAAATAGAAAATAACGAACGTCTTTAAGTGGAAATATTATAGATTTTATAATATTTATTTATAAATAAATATAATATAATAAAAAAAATTTATAAGTATATTGAATTAAAAGTGTTCTCCGTTAGCATATTGAATAGTGAATAATTAAGTAAACTTAAATTTTTTCAACATGATTAAAGATTAAAAAAATTATAATTATCAATTTTGTTAAAATTATTTTAAATAATAAATTTATTTTTTTATTTTTAAATTAAACTCTCCCATATATCACACGAGTTCACCACTAATTAACTAAAAATTTAATTTAAAAAAATAAAAATAAAAATAAAAAAATTAACAAAATTTTAATAATTTTAAAAAATATATATATATTTTTATTTTTAATCAATTAATTTAGTTAATTTAATTCAATTAATTTATTTTTAATTTATTCCTTTACTCTTTTAAAAAAAAATAAATTAATTAATGTTTTTCTTTCTATATTAAAAAATATAAAATATAATTTTGGAAAGTAGTGGTATATAATTTATATATGCGGTTATATAACAAGGGAACTTGGCAGATCAGATGGTTACACGCATGCACTTGTACAAAGGAGGTTGTGGGTTCGAAACTGGGGAAGGGGAGGCGGACATGCGGCGACATGGTTGGGCGGGCACAGGCGAGTGTGCGGGTCAAGTGAGTGGGTGCGGGCGGGGGTGGAAGAAATTAAAACTTTTAATTTTAGCGGCGGTACTGTCGCTAAAATTAAAAATTTGTTTTATTTTAGCGGCGGTTTCTAAAATTATTGCTAAAATTAAAATTTTTTTTTTTTTAAATTTTCAATTTTTTTTTTAATTTTTGTGACGGTTGAAAAACCGCCGCTATATATTTTAAAAATCGCCGCTAAATCACTAATTTTGAGGCGGTTTTAAAACCGTCGCAAAAAATATGATTTGCGGCGGTTATTCCAGCGGTTAGTCAAAACCGCCGCTAAATGCTCCGCGATGGCTAATTTAGCGGCGGTTTTGACCAACCGTTGGAATAATCGCCGCAAATTATATTTTTTTAGACGGTTTTAAAACCGCCGCAAAATTAGTGATTTAGCGGCGGTTTTTAAAATATATAGCGACGGTTTTTTAACTGCCACAAAAATTAAAAAAAATTAAAAAATTAAAAATTTTAATTTTAGCGGCAGTTTCTAAAACCGTCGCTAAATGCAAAAAAAAAAAAAAATCGCCGCTAAATGCCAGGTTTTTTTATAGTGACCTATTGATGATGGACAACTCGACTCAGCTCTATCTTCATGAGTCGCAATTGTTAACATGTTGGTATTGGCTTTCCAAAATTATTGAGCAAGTGCCTTTTTTGTGGTCGAGACATTTTGGTGTAATCTTAACAAATGTGCTTTGTTGGGAGTAGTTAGACCATTGTTATATTCCTCCATAAATTGTCTAACCACCCAATTATTGCCAGTTTGTTGCTTTACCACTGACAATCTAGTATTGCACCTAACTCATGTATGTCCACGATTTTTTTTCAGAAACTCATGGCATAGCATTTTTACAATCCATCTGATAGATCTCGTTTGTTTTTCCTTCTTTAGAGCAAACAAATAACTTTTATATGGTTTCACCTGTTTTCTTATTCTTTTTGTTATTTGCGATTCGAGTGCTAAAACTCGCTTCTCGTGCATATGCATTGTAAAAAGTGTACGCCTCCTCATGTGATTCAAATACTTGGCCAATTTTTGGAATTCGACCAATGAAAACTTGAGGAAGATATACATTATTAGAATTTTGCGATTCCATCCCTACAAAAAAAGTTATGCTCCAGTTAAAAATAACATATTAGGGCAACACAAGGCATATCAATAAATTAACCACAAAATAGGGTTTTAATACTATTAGTAAATGACAATGGTTATTAGGCAAAATGAGGGAGGTAAAATTTATAAAAACTTTTTATTATGTGCTAGTTAATTAATAGTTTTCTAAGCTAGTGAAAATTAATACTCCAAAATTGATGAAAATTAAATGTAAAAAAGTGTCATTTAAGCAAAAAGAGAAGAGAAAACAAAATAAAAAATATGAATAATATACCAAAAGTGGTGACAGAATGAAATATATTAGGGTAAAAACAGATGAAAAATAAACTATCAAAATCAATAAAAATAATAAAGGGAGAAATTTTCAAGAGATGTGGTATTTAAATTGGGAGGAGTTCCATGAGAAAGTTGAGGCGAAATGAGGGTTTTGATTTGGGGGTGGGGGCTTGCTAACATGATTTAATTAGAAGAGAGGGCCAAACAAGGGTTTTATTGTTATTATTATTTTTGGCACTGTCATGATTTAATTGGAAGTAGGACTAAATAAGGGTTTTGATTTGGGGGGAGGGGGCGTTGAGTGTCATTTAAGGAAAAAGATGAGTGAAAATAAAATAAAAAATATGAATAATATACCAAAAGTGGTGATAGAATGAAATATATCAGAGTAAAAAGAGATGAAAAATAAGCTACAAAAATCAATAAAAATAATAAAGTGAGAAATTTTTCAGAAAGGTAGTGTTTAAATGGAGAGGAGTTCCATGAGAAAACTGAGGCGAAATGAGGGTTCTGATTTGGGGTGGGGGTTTGATAACATAATTTAATTGGAAGAGAGGGCTAAACAAGGGTTTTATTATTATTATTATTTTGGCATTGTCATGATTTAATTGGAAACGGACTAAATAAGGGTTTTGATTTGGGAGGAGAGGGGGTGTTGTCATGATTAATTTCGGGGCTGGGGGAGGGAAATTTGTCACGATTTAATTGGAAGAGCCAAACGAGGGTTTTGATTTTTTTTATTTTTTTTTTAGGGTGGTTGGTATGGGGAAGAGGGGTGTGCATGTGTGTCAATGTTAGGTGGGGGGAGGGGGTTTGGTACATAAGGGGTGGGCTGGTGTGTGTGTTTGGGGGAATGGGGTTGGTACATAAAGGGTGTGTGTGTGTGTTAGGGAGGTGGGATTGCTAACACGTTTGTGTTGAGCAAGATAAGAAATGTTTAACATGAGTGAGAGATCAAGATTGTTGAGAATATATCTAAAATCACCAAGGTAAGTCTGATTGACACACCATATCTCAATTCTATTTTTAAGTTTGTTTCACAACATGACTATATTAGATTTGGCAAAAATAAACCTAAGGGTCGAGAAAGCCCATTGTGAAAGCATGGCCTACCTACTAGCATCCAAACCTCACCTTTTGAGGTTTAGAAAACTGTGCCATTACGACATGACCAACAAGATACTTGGGTCCTATAAAAGAAATCGATATAAAATAATTTCACGGAAAGGTAAAGATAAAAAAAAAGAGAAGACAAAAAGTTGGCTACCCAAAAAAAGAAAAGAGATTCGAAGATGTTTATCGATGCGAAAACAAAATAATAAAATTTTTGTAATTTTGGATATCATCATCATAATTTTTGCTAAGTAATCATTAACTATCAAATTTTATAAACCTCTTGTGCATAACATAAAATTTTATTTGCATATATAACACAAATTATTATACTTGTATGTTATTATTACCTCTTAACTTTCATCACATATATATGTATACACACGCACATACATATATAATTGTGAAGAATGGGGAATTGTGAGTAATGTTGGTAATAAATGGAAGATGAGTGCATGTGCTTACATTAATGAAGATTAATTAAGAATCAGCTTATAATTTAATCGGTAAATCTATTTGGATAGAATCTATCCAGATAGAAAGACATTTAATGCTTGTTTTATATTATTTTATAATATTTTAATTATATTAAACAAAATAGAAAGACAATTTTAATCTTATAAAAATTCTAACTCTTCACTCGTATACTTTCTTACTTAAAACTCCCACATAAAATTATTGTCCAACACATTAAAGCTGCACATTTCCAAAGCAAACAAAATTAGTTATGAAAATGAATAATGACAATTATGACACTTAGGTGGCAGCACACGATTGACCGTAATTAATATATTCTCTTTACATTCTCCTTCTATTTTATTTCATTCATGGATTATTTTACTTTGTCCGAATTAATTAACGCACGGGATGACTAAAGACATTAAATCATAAAAATATTATCATCTTAAAATTACCGCATTGCCTCGAATTGAACGGGCGGATTTCGTCTATATTAAAGTCTACTCATATTAGACGGATTGCATGCAGTGTTGGCGGGCTACATCATAGCTGGGATGCACAGGGGCTGCATATATGATGCAGTCCGCCAGCCTACATCTGGCGGACTGCATCATATATGCAGCCCGCTAGGAAATGCCTATTAAATACAATATTCATTTTAAGAATAAATAAATGTCAACCCGTGATAGCAAAACAACATTATTAGCTCTCCTTTTGTTAAATTGTAAATTTTATAACAAATAATCGCTTAAACAAATGAATAATGAGAACCAAACTTAGGACCTACTCTCTTAATTAATTTAAAGGGTACACATATCTTACAAATGTATCACCTTTTTTTTTTTTTTTTTTTGCTAAGAATTTATATTTTTGTGTGATAAAAAATATTGAATTCAGTAAATATAAAAAAATTTAAATGTAAATTGAGAGCTGAGACATCTCAACAAATATAATTGTTATGTTGCCCACGTTAAATAACAATATGTTACCCGACATGAGCTTACAGGGGTGAGTGTATAGATCTCTCCACAAAACTCACGCCCCCTTCTCAATGTGCTCACGTGTAACAAAAAATTTTTCGACCAAGTGCATGCATATTTACCTTTTTTTAGTGACACTGAATCTATGATGCAGTCCGCCAGTGTATCTGGCGGACGACATCATATATGCAACTTGTTGGGATGCACGGGCTGCATATATGATGCAGACTGTTGGCGGGCTGCAACTGCATCTGGCGGATTGCATTTAGATGCAGTCCGCCAGAAATTGAAGTTTACCTGAATTATTGGGTGGGTTTTATTATTGATATTTTTATTATTTGATATCTTTAGTGATTTCGTGCGTCAAACAATTCAAATAAAATAGAATAATCCGTATTTAAAGCCATTGTAACTCTTGGAATTCTAAAAATTCATTAAATGAGGTGAGAGACTAAAATTTAAATTTAACAAGAAAGAGAGAGAATAAAATTTTAAATTATGACTAGAAAGGGTATTGTTGGTAAATAAAATGTTAAATGATATAATTATTCTAACATCAATAATTAAAATGACAAAAAAGGATAATTGTATCTGGACCGATTCTATCTAAATAACAATTATATATACAGGTAGATTGCCAGAAAACAAATTAACACAAGAGCTTAATTAATTGCCAATCATTTCCAAATTATATATAAGAGGTGCACTTAACGACAGAGAGTTTATATTAATGATCGTAACAACAATTATTATTATATAAAGACTCCAAACCCTTCCTCTCAACACTTTAAAAATATCTTGCATATATATAAGATTGAATTTCTAGTTCTCTCCTATATGCTAATTTACCAATAGTTTGGTTGCCTAATTATATTAATTTTTATTTTTAAAAAAAGATTTAATGGTGTATTCAATTGTAGGAATTATTTTCTATCATTCCACTCTAACTTTTTATTAAATGATTGAACCTTTTATTAGAAAATTAAGAAATGGAAAACTCAATTTTTTTCATTTTTTTAACTTTATATTCTGAAGTAAAAATTACATTTTTAATATTTTTTTAATTTTTTTAAAAATGAATACTATAATTTTTTTTAAACTAAACCCTTGACTCTAATTTTTTAGTAAATGATTGAACCTTTTAGTAGAAAATTAAGAAAATAGAATACACAATTATTTTATTTTTTTAACATTATTTTATGAATTAAAAAATATATTTTTAAAGTTTAAAAAATAAATACTATCTTTTTTAAAAAAAAAAAAACTAAACTCAAAACTCTAAAACTATACTGCGCCTGCAAATACATTGAAACAACACAATAAACATTGGTAAAAAAAATCAAATTATTATTATTATTATTATCATTATCATTATTATATTGTTAGGTAAATGAATTTTTGGCTAAAATTCAGCTGTTGATCGGAATAGGTGTCGTCATTTGACCTCTCAGAAACTCATTTTTTAGCTAAATTTCGATAAAAATATCACTATTTTTTATTAAATTACTATTATTTACTGTATAGCTAATAATTTGTTAATCATTTGAAAAGACAAGACAAAAAAGAGAAAAAAAAAATCAATGTCAACGTCAGGGTGATGGAACATAACCTTACCAACCTCAACCTCATAGTTAATGAAAGCAAATTAACTTTGGACAATAATGCTACAGTAACCCAATTGATTATCTAAATTTGTTGGCATGTGTTGCGTTATAATTGATTTAAACATTAGGAAGTACATTCAATAATAAAGTCCCCTAATGTTTGTCTTTTCATGATTTGAGTAGGCCGAAATTATATGTTATACTCACTTAATTCTATGAATCATTTAATAAATCGACCTAAACATTCTGACTTCTGTAAGGTTGTAACGGCCTGTCTCCCGGAGCCCCCATGCACCAAAAGGATCTGTGAAAGGGTCATTACTAAAATGATACTGAACAACACACAACTACAACTCATGAAAAATCCCTATTAAAATCATATTCTTTTATCATTTCACATCTCATAATCATTTTTACAAAATCATCCATTATTTGGGCCCACCTGGGCTTACATAACATATATCTAATTCAAAATTATAAATCTTACACAAAAACACCCAGGACCTAGATTCGGGAGAGCTCTGCACTTGCTATCACGACTCGACGGTCTGGACCCAAACCCTGCTGAACGCACCTGCGATCTCAGGATATGCTGACCTGGAATGATGTAAAACAAACATGAGTCGCGAGACTCAGCAAGCTCATGAAAGGAAGGTTGAGGGTTTAAGGTAGGACTCTTCCCATAACACCCCATGCAATTCATGCCAATGCAACCACACCATGTCATGATCCACATGTACCTTACTTCTACATGCATAACATAAAGTTAACTGCACATAAGGAACCAGGGGCCCACATAAGTCACACATTGGCACCCGAGTCCCGCATACATACCTGTTGGCAGCCTTTTATAGGTTACCATTCCATTTCCCTTACATGCTCATTCCTATTGCTCACATCATAATCTGTTGCCGTGGGTCTCACCCTAAGGTCTTTATGTCGCCATGGGTCTCACCCCAAGGTCTTATCGAGTTGGTACTCTCGACACCTGGCACGCTACTCCCGTCCAGAATAACAGTAATAATAAAATCATGCAATGCAACACGTAAGAAATGCAATGGCCGTTGTAGCATAAACATGATGTCAAGGCCCCCATAAACCAAGCATCAGGCCCTGTTACGCCTCACATAGGAATACACACATGCAGCATGCTCTAAATACATATGCTCACCTAAGATACCCAAATTGGCTCTTAGACCAACCGGGTCATGCAAATGCTCATGCATCTCATCACACACAAAACATGTCCCCAAGTGAATGCAACCCAGTCCTATGTAGCACACACATCATGAAATGCACAAACCAAGGCGGGAATCTGGAGTACCAGCTCTTCTAGCCGTCTAACGCTTATCATAACAACCGATGACTGGCGCCCATACATCCAGCCATCAACTGCCACGACCCACGGTCAATAGTCAGTGGTTTTGTACCCATACCCTTAGACACACTTACTGACACTATTGACTTTATATCTTCCCAGTTTAACTTTACATAACATTTCTCCATAACTCATAACTCTTCATGTACATAACCACATAACATCGTAATACCATTCTCATTACTTTTCATTCACATAAAACCATCTCAACATACATAATAGACTCTTTAACACATTCTCCTAATTCTAACCATAACCAATTTCTCTAAGAACCTAACCCCAATGGGTTCGGCATCATTCCCAAGGAAAGCGGAGCGATACGAAGCTCCGTGACGGTTGAAATAAAAGACGCAATGACATCCTTACTTAGCTTATCCCATTAACAATAAACTCATTAATAAAATAAAAGTCGTAAAATGGTTACTATGCGGATTATTATTATTAATGCGTAGAACCGAATCACGGTAAGGGAGGGTTTAGAGTACAAGAAACCTGAAAGACTTTCACGAGAAATAAATAATGCGAGGAGAGGGTTAGGAGTTTGCCTAAATTCGGCTGCTTTCAGCCCCTCTTGTGCTCTCGATGCAAATTAAAACATTTCCTATCAAATAATACAATCGGGACTTAAATTAATTATTTCTAATCACGCAAAATTTATAATTTACACATATCATGCTTCTACAAATTTTTACCCACGTACCTGATCACTTCCTATGTCGAAAAATTCCAAAATCATTTTATTTTTCCTTATTTTCTTTTCTTTCCTCTCTTTCCTTCCTTTTCTTTTTCTTCTTCTTTTCTTCTCCTTCTTCCCGCGCCCACTGCTTCCTGCGCGCTATTTCTTCTCCCTTTCTTCTTTCTTTTCTTCTTCTTTTTCTTCTTCTTCTCCTTCTTCTTCCCGCGGCCGACCCAGCACCGCCGCGCACCAACTTGGTGAGCTCGCCGCAGCCGCCGCGGTTGCCACTGCAACCGACCACCTCTCGAACTTCCACCGCCGTCGCCGGTTGCTGCTTCACGCCCCCGCCCCTTGCTGCTGCCGCTTCGCTCGGCGGCCATGGCCGAGCTTCACTCGACAACTTCCATGGCCGCCCTGCAACTCGTCTCTCTCTCATTCTATCTCTCTCGCTCTCTCTCTCTCTTTTTCCCCCTCGACTAAGCTCTCTCTCTCGATCTCTCCTTTCTTCCCTCACACAGCCGAGCCTTCTCCCTCTCCCAATCTCTCGGCCCACTGATCTCTCCATCTCCTCTGTTTTTGTTTGAAGCCATGGCCACTGTAGATAGCTTGGCCTCCAAGCACGCGTACCACAGCCACAAAAATACACAAATTAATTAGTTTAATTTAATTTAAATTAATTAGGTTTATTCCTTTATTATTATTATGAATATATATACATATATATGTGTATTTAGATATTAATTCACTAACTTAAATTAAGTTAACATAAGTTACACATTTGCTATTATTAACGGTACTATTTTTACTATTAGTTGATTACCTTAAATCATCAAATATCGAAATTTAATAATTATTTTTGTCTCCAAAATTTTGGGATATTACATTTCTCCCATCCTTAATAGAATTTCATCCTCGAAATTCGTGCTCAATCTATGTCCTCAAGATACGCTCGCAATTCTCATGATATTATTCAACATCCCCTCTGGAACATTCAATATTATCATTTTCTAGTATCTCACCAGGCGTCTTGCGTCACCGAATCATCCTCAAGGTCTCGCCTATATTGGTTTTCCTTTCTTCTTTTTTTTTAAATGTACCGAGTCAACTATCAACCTCAATCTTCTTGTACCATTTATGACCTCCAAATCACTTTCTTACTCACTTCATTTATAGGGTTAAACCTACTCTAGTTATCATCACCATGCATCCTGCCCACCGAATTCTCATTTGGGAGTCCTTATTGGTTGCAAATTCTCTTAGGTAGGTGTTAATATTTGTTTCTCACCCTTTGGCCTGTATAACATTCCCTATTGTAACTTTCTACTGGCAATCACTCCTGTTACCACGAAACCACCCAAGCACATCCTTAACATCCTGTAACCATTTATCATGCACCTAGCCTCTCACTTATATCCTATCTTCCATCAGGGCCGCAAGCTAACACCAATAGTGACGCAAACGCCAAGATCAACCTAGATGTCGAGCATGTACCTTGGGTGGAGTCTACTCCTGCTACTTACTCGTGGCTAACCTCAACGTCCATAAAATCCCGACCCGAGTCTCTAGCTTTCCATCATACGTTGCGACATTCAATTCCTCAACACCCACGAATCGCCAAACTCGCAATGATGGCAACTGGAAATCTATCCCGTGCATTCCTAGCACCTCTGGCCCTCAAGTCGATAATTTTCTTTCCTTAACATTTATTTCCCTGCATAGTAATCATACTTGGAATCCCATATTCTAAATAAATTCACCTTGCACTAGGAATACAAGCCTAGCCTTACAACCCTTGACACGCGCCTAACTCTACCTGATCGTCCTATGTGTGCAGAGTCTCCTTCCTTAAACTTAACTTGCTCTGATACCAAACTGTAACGGCCCGGCTCCCGGAGCCCCCGTGCACCAAGAGGATCCGTGAGAGGGTCATTACTAAAATGATACCGAACAACACACAACTACAACTCATGAAAAATCTTTATTAAAATCATATTCTTTTATCATTTCACACCTCATAATCATTTTTACAAAATCATCCATTACTTGGGCCCACCTGGGCTTACATAACATATATCTAATTCAAAATTATAAATCTTACACAAAAACACCCAGGACCTAGATTCAGGAGAGCTCTGCACTTGTTATCACGACTCGACGGTCTGGACCCAAACCCCGTTGAACGCACTTGCGATCTCAGGATATGCTGACCTGGAATGATGTAAAACAAACATGAGTCGCGAGACTCAGCAAGCTCATGAAAGGAAGGTTGAGGGTT